>NC_000083.6:52317497-52617497 GCF_000001635.26 Mus musculus
AGAGGTTTAGAAAGGAATGCCTGTGAGGAAAGGCATACAACCTGGAGATATCCATTCAAGTCAAAGGAGACAGAGGGGAGACATAGCTATCTACCAGAGGTTCAAATGATGTTCCAGGCGGGAATGTACATTAGCCACAGTAGAAAAGGACAGTTCAGAGAAAAGAGCTGAGCCCACTTTACTTAATATTAAGAACAATTTTTAAAAACAACCATTCAAAGAATGCAGTTGTCTGTCATTGGAGTCTAGGGCTTACAGTTATCGAATGGAGAGCAGGTCCTTAGCAATGGCTGGAAATCCCTTTTTAACAGATCTTGTGCTTAGATTATAGGTGGTAAGATGTCTCTCTGGTTGTAAGTGATCGTGCGATTTTCTGCTTACTCTAATAACATGTTTTGATTCAGAAGCAAATGTACGTCAAGAGATTCACATATCCTTCATGTTGCATACAAAATATTTTCTAGGGATAAATAGGAAATCAAACAGAAGAAAAGAAAGAAACAGAATATTCTTTGACATGTGTGAGACCATGGGTGCACCATCTCAATAAATGACTATTCCTGACTTTATACGAACCAATAAAGACCTTCTTTGCGCTCCGATGTTGCTGGTACTTTAATGCAGGGTTACTTGTATATTAAGTAAGCAATCTACCACAGAACTTGACACTTGACAACAACTCTAATAAATTCCATCTTTCTATTCTTTTTTTTATATTAGGTATCTTTGTTGTTGTTTATTACTTTGTTTGAACCAACCAACTTTATGCCCCATCAACCATCCTTACTTTCAAGAGTGGCTTTTTTAAAAATTTTCTTTTTAAAATTGTTAGATGTAATTATTTTATGTGAGTGTTTTACTTGCATGTATGTCTGTACACCATGTGCATGCATGATGTGCAAGAGGGTCAGGAAAAGGTGTTGGATCCTTTAGAACTATAGTTACAGATGGCTGTAACTCTCGAATTGGGTGCTGAGAATCAAACTTGGATGCTGAAAATTGAACATGGGACCCCTGGAAGAGCAGCCCATGGTTTTAACCACTGAGCCATATCGCTAGGCCTGGGTAACTTTTTACATACAATTAAATGCTTTAATTAAAATTTTGTAGAATATAGATGCTATAGGAAAAAGTTAGCATGGAATATAAATCTGAGTGACTGGGAACACAACTTTAAAAGGAAATTCAGTATTGAACCTTCTGAGAAAGTGACATCTGAGCAAGCAAGAACCTGTGGATCTAAGGCACATCTTCAGGAGGACATCCAGGGAAGGCAAGGATTTAAGAGTATGAAGGACATCTTCAGAAACATATCTAGAATATCCAGTTCCTAAGATAGGACATTTAACTTAGAAATCTAACTGCTACAGGTATATCCTTCCCTATAGTCTTTTCAATATCAAATCAAATCAATTTCTTAGCAAGTGCTACATTCTGATTTGCTTTCCTTAATAAGAAATTCAATTTAGGCATGTCTCAGGACTTGGGAGGTAGAGGTAGGCATATTCCCATGAGTTCAAGGGCACTTTGTACTACATTGTGAATCTCAGGATATTCAGAGCTACAGAGAAAGACTCTTTCTGGGATCTGCAACCCTATAGGTGCAACAACATAATGAACTAACCAGTACCCCGGAACTCTGGACTCTAGCTGCATATGTATCAAAAGATGGCCTAGTTGGCCATCACTGGAAAGAGAGGCCCATTGGACTTGTAAACTTTATATGCCCCAGTACAGGGGAACTCCAGGGCCAAAAAGTGGGAGTGGGTGGGTAGGGGAGTGGGAGGGAGGGTATGGGGGACTTTTGGGATAGCATTGGAAATGTAAATGAGGAAAATACCTAATTTAAAAAAAATAAAGCCACAAGAATCAAATCCTCAAAAAAAAGAAAGAAAGAAAGAAAGACTCTTTCTGAATAAGAATATTATGTAGAAGGAAGATAAAGAGAAGGGTAAGGAGGAGGAGGAATAAGAGGAGGAATAAAACAAGGAGGAAGCTAATTTAATATTTATAAAACTATGTTTTAAAAGCTGAAGAATAAAGCAGAGCTTGTCTAAGTATGTGTATCTACATATAAATTCTTATACATGAATATGTGTGCACACGTGCTTGTTTTTGTATATACTTTATTTTTTGACATTACATGGATTAGTAAAAGTTTATTGACAACCTGTTTGTCATCTCTTGCTTTACTTCTGAAAATTACATTTTAAAAAGTTAAATTTAAGCAAATTATATGATTCTACAACCAGAGTTTAGTTTATTTTCTAAACAACCACTTAGAACCGACTATCCTAAATATGGTACTATCATCCCTAGCAGAAGAAATACTGGTACACAATTATTTTCAATACAGCCTTGACAATTACTTTAATATATCTGCACAGCAATGGGCACCTAATTATGCCATATATATATATATATATATATATATATATATGGCATAAATATATATATATATACATATATATATATATTTACTTATAACTCTTCAACTCATTCAAACATAGGATAAAGATATGTCATCCTCACATGATTGCCTAACTTTTGTAGTCTGAGCATATGCTGGTAATTTGAGCCTGAGAAACTGTAATACATGATATCCTTGAGAGTGTGGTCTGGACCTGAACTTTCTCAGATTTCAGTTAAGTATGTGTGGGTGTGGCTGGGTGTGAAGATGGAAGACAGTAGTTTTCTCTTCCTAGCAGGAGCAATCTGGCTTATTTACTTAAACAAATCAACTAACCAATAAATCATCAATCAACCTACCAACAAACAAATAAAGAAATCCTTAATTCCTTTTGCTGAGCATGAGCAAATTATTCTTCCCCAAACAACAGATAACTCAAGAAATACACATTACACAGGACACTAGGCTGTTTCCTGCCATTTCCATATGTTCCTCTTTGTCTACCTCCTGCTTGCTGCCTTCCTCCATTACTAGTTCCCCACCCACTGATCTGCTCTCTCTTCTTTCTGTCTTCCCTATTTTCCTTTGGGAACAGAGAAATTTATGAAGAGTACACAGTACTTCTTGGTTTTGGTGAAGCCATCATGATATAGGCCCTCTCGGTTCAGTTCCCTAGGAGTGGATTCTGAGACAAGGAATGTCACACTAGGCAATGGATCAGGGTGCTCTTCCCTGGAGGTAAAGGAAAGGAGCAGGTAGGACCAGTGTAAGGAACAAGTAATGTGGTGGCCAGTTCCAAGGGCTGCTTCTAGGCTTCTGTGTGACATCCCACAGTGACTTTGTCATTAGTTATGGTGCCAGCAGAGAACAGGGGGTTGGTCATCTGCCAGGCCAAGAGATGACAATTAAAAATTTCCCAGTTGGTACAACAGCAGGGAACAGGAGCTATAAGGACCTTGGATGAAGCATAAACCTATCCCTTGTGTAGTCCATAACTCCATGGAGGCATGATGCATGGCTGATTTTTAGTTAATATTGTCTATTTTAAAACAAGAATCGATTTCTGTTTGAGCTATGTGAAACTAAATGTCTAATAAACATTCCTGTCCACTCTAGAGATAGAGCTAGCTGTTGCTGACCGAGGCTGAAACCATGGACAACTCCCAACCCCCTGTGGATAAAACAAAGCATAGTGGTTACAAGATATGGTGTCTACATCTCTAAGCTTTTCAAAAATTCTAAGTGAATTCTTTCATAAGGGTTTTGAAAGATTTTTTTTCCAGAATGTCTGCATCACTGAACATCTAAATTTAACCTGTGTATCACAGTTGAGGAACCCTGAGTGTCATAAAGGGCCAACCCATGTTTGAGAGCTTAATTGGATACTCCGATAATCCAAATGCAGTTTTCTCCATCACCTGGGAGCCGGTTAGACTTTGAATCTATGACGAAACTCTGCCATTTAATAGCAGGTTTGTGTATACCTTGGTTTTGGAGAACCCTGAAGGTATAAGATCTTGCTGGAATACACAGAGAGTAGCCTAAAGAAGCCTGCCAGTTTTGGGTCATTCAACTGCACACATGGACTATTAAGAACTCTGGTTGGTCACAATTTCAAGAACAATAACAGATGTAAAGCATCTATTTTTTTTTTCTTTTTGAGCAGGTAGAGTTACCAGAGTGTGCTCAAGTTAATCACCCATTTAATTATAAACAAATAAATAAACATAATAATTGTACCTTGAGCTAATTCAACAAGTAGAGGCACTTGTGTGGAAGGCCTATGACCTGAGTTTTGCCCCCGTATTAGGATTGACTCAACTTTGGAGAGTTGTTTTCTGATCTTCACATACTCTCCCTGCCATGAGTACCAGCCCACATAGGCACAAAACAAATAAATAAATTTACATTTAAAACATTAAACCCAAAAATGGATGTGCTTTTCTTGAAGTATTCAACTGTAGAGATAAGTGAGTGGCTGGAGGCCCACACCAGGAGAGGGAGTCTACACCTCACATTGACAAGGTAGCCAGGAACCAGAAGTTGTATAGCCCAGATACCTAGGCTAGAACCAAATAGACTTAAAAAAGTTTGTGGGGATCAATGAAATAATTCTTTATTATTATTATTATTATTATTATTATTATTATTATTATTAGGTATTTTCCTCGTTTACATTTTCAATGCTATCCCAAAGGTCCCTCATACCCACCCCCCCCAACCCCCTACCCCCCACTCCCCCTTTTTGGCCCTGGCGTTCCCCTGTACTGGGGCATATAAAGTTTGCAAGTCCAATGGGCCTCTCTTTGCAGTGATGGCCGACTAGGCCATCTTTTGATACATATGCAGCTAGAGTCAAGAGCTCAGGGGTACTGGTTAGTTCATATTGTTGTTCCACCTATAGGGTTGCAGTTTCCTTTAGCTCCTTGGGTAATTTCTCTAGCTCCTCCATTGGGGGCCGTGTGACCCATCCAATAGCTGACTGTGATCATCCACTGCTGTGTTTGCTAGGCCCCGGCATATTCTCACAAGCGAGAGCTATATCTGAGTCCTTTCAGCAAAATCTTGCTAGTGTATGCAATGGTGTCAGCATTTGGAAGCTGATTATGGGATGGATCCCTGCATATGGCAATCACTAGATGGTCCATCCTTTCGTCACAGCTCCAAATTTTGTCTCTGTAACTCCTTCCATGGGTGTTTTGTTCCCATTTCTAAGAAAGGGTAAAGTGTCCACACTTTGGTCTTCGTTCTTCTTGAATTTCATGCGTTTGGCAAGTTGTATCTTATATCTTGGGTATCCTAAGTTTCTGGGCTAATATCCACTTATCAGTGAGTACATATTGTGCGAGTTCCTTTGTGATTGGGTTACTTCACTCAGGATGATACCCTCCAGGTCCATCCATTTGCCTAGGAATTTCATAAATTCATTTTTTTAATAGCTGAGTAGTATTCCATTGTGTAAATGTACCACATTTTCTGTATCCATTCCTCTGTTGAGGGGCATCTGGGTTCTTTCCAGCTTCTGGCTATTATAAACAAGGCTGCTATGAACATAGTGGAGCATGTGTTCTTCTTACCGGTTGGGACATCTTCTGGATATATGCTCAGGAGAGGTATTGCAGGATCCTCCGGTAGTACTATGTCCAATTTTCTGAGGAACCGCCAGACTGATTTCCAGAGTGGTTGTACAAGCTTGCAATCCCACCAACAATGGAGGAGTTTTCCTCTTTCTCTACATCCTCGCCAGCATCTGCTGTCACCTGAGTTTTTGATCTTAGCCATTCTGACTGGAGTGAAGTGGAATCTCAGTGTTGTTTTGATTTGCATTTCCCTGAGGATTAAGGATGTTGAACATTTTTTCAGGTGCTTCTCTGCCATTCAGTATTCCTCAGGTGAGAATTCTTTTTTCAGCTCTGAGCCCCATTTTTTAATGGGGTTATTTGATTTTCTGAAGTCCACCTTCTTGAGTTCTTTATATATATATTGGATATTAGTCCCTTATCTGATTTGGGATAGGTAAAGATCCTTTCCCAATCTGTTGGTGGCCTTTTTGTCTTATTGACGGTGTCTTTTGCTTTGCAGAAGCTTTGCAATTTTATGAGGTCCCATTTATCGATTCTTGATCTTACAGCACAAGCCATTGCTGTTCTATTCAGGATTTTTTCCCCTGTACCCATATCTTCGAGGCTTTTCCCTACTTTCTCCTCTATAAGTTTCAGTGTCTCTGGTTTTATGTGGAGTTCCTTAATCCACTTAGATTTGACCTTAGTACAAGGAGATAGAAATGGATCAATTCGCATTCTTCTACATGATAACCGCCAGTTGTTCCAGCACCATTTGTTGAAAATGCTGTCTTTTTTCCACTGGATGGTTTTAGCTCCCTTGTCAAAGATCAAGTGACCATAGGTGTGATTCTTAACGATATCCTGCTATACTCATACTCATAGATCAGAGCCTAACCAAATCAACACCAGAGAGGTTCCTTCCAGCAACTGAGGGGAGCAGATGCAGAGACCCACAACCAAACATTAAGTAGAGGTAGAGAGGAAGGATAATGTGAGCCAGAGGGGTGGAAGACACAAGGAGAACACAGTCCATGGAATCAACCACTCAGGGCTCATTGGGACTTATAGACCCTGAAGTGACAATCAGGGCATCTGGATGGGTCTGAGTCAGGTCTTTTTTATTCATTATGGTTTGTGTAGCTTGCTGTTTTTGTGCTATTACTAACACTGGGAGTAGGGGTTATCTACGATTCCTTTTGCCTGCTCTTGGGACCCTTTTCCTTTCACTGGGTTGCCTAATCCAGTCTTGATATGAGGGTTTATGTCTTATTGTAACTTGTTATGCCATGTTTGGTTGATATCCCTGGGAGGCCTGTTCCTTTAATGGAGGAGCAGTGACTGGGAAGATTGGACGGAGGGAAACTTTGGTAGATTTATTATAAGAAAGGATAATAATAATACCAACAATAGCAAACCTGGGTGTCTTAAGAGCCTCACGACTGTTGCCTGCCCTTTCTGGGTCGTCTTGTGGAGAGTCAACTGAGGGATATTTAAAGAAGCCATTTCATAGTGTCTACTTAAAACCTTCTAAATACCTCTTTTATGGGTTATAGAGAGGAGGAAACCAAACTGAGCTATGACTACCAAGTAGAAAAGGAATAAATCACTTTCATTTGATGAGGATTAAGACATCAAACTTCCTAAATAAATTCGAATTCCCTCTAACACTTGGGGAGTAGCAAAACACACTTGAGAAAAATATCCTGTGGAAAACTCGGACTATAAGAGCCACCATCTCTACTGTAAAAGCTACCTCCTTAAGAAGATACACACCTTTTGATCCAGCTTAGGGGTGCCAATCAAGTTGTAGATCTTCAGTGTGTAATATTTGGCAAGATTCACTGGAACTCTGAAGGCCTGAGGGCACCCACAGATTCCATGTGATTCTTTTCAAAATGCCAACTTTTTAAAAAAAAGTTTCAAATATGTGTAAGAGCTATAAATTCTTCTGTGGTAAGTGTCATGCTGTCCCTTTGGGAGATTCTCCTGGGCATAGATAATTACTTCTATCTGGAGAATAATGATTCAGAACATTTTTGATTCATATCTCTATTCTTCTGGCAGATCTCTGGCATGAATCACATGCAAATGAATGAAATGTTTTCCAAAACTTACTAAACAGCTATGCTCTTCCGAGACTCCAAAATATATGGAAGATGGCTGAGATAGGATATTTCTACTTCATTCCTTCTTATCTTATAAGGATAATATAGAAAAAAAACTGGCTGAACCAGTCTTGGTCTTCCAATGTAATATAAGAGATACTTTTATTCACTTGATAATCAATTTGTTTGTCCTTCTATTAATAAATGCCAGTTAGGGCTAGAGAGATGTCTCAGTAGTTAAACATACGTACTCTTTGTTTTTGTAGAGTATCCAGGTTTGGCTGCCAGAACCCATATCAGGTGTCTCCTAACTGCCTGCAACTCCAGTTCCAGGGTATCAGACAATTTCTACTACCCCCACAGTCACCTACATAAATGTGGTACCCATACAGACACATATAGATGTAATTTAAAAAAAAATCTTATAAAAATTCTTAAATGGTAGCCCTTGAACAGCTTTGGAGGGTGTAAAAGACATATTATGTTAAAGGTTATTGAGGGAAGTCGTCATTCAAACCATTCTTTAAGTCGGGTAAAATGCTACCAGAATCAGGACCAAAACACTTCACATACAGAGAAGACTAAAGTGTTAGCCAAGTCACACATGGCTTCTTAAAAAAGGTCGTCTTTAATAGGTTTTTGAAATTTTCTCTGAAGCAGAAGAGGTGGCTGTATAGGAAAGAGCTCTTATTGCATAAGCATGTGGGTCCTAGCTCAGCCCCAGTACCCGTGTAATGAAGCCAGGGTGTGGCTACCCCATATGTAATCTCTGGGCAAGGACAGGAAAAGGGAGTTTGTGGGAGCTTTCTAGCTGCCAGCCTAGGATCACCTTCACTGAGAGACTCTGTGTCGAAAGAGTAAGACAACAAATGATAGAACAAGGTTCCAGGAATCCTATTTGGGCCTCTGCAGGCCCAGGTACACACACTCTACAAACATTGCATATCTTATACTCACAACACAGATGAACACATACATGCAAGTGATACATAATTATATACACATTCTAATTTATCTAAGAAGATAAGAAGAGCAATAAGAAAGGATTCATGGGCTAAACACATTTGAACCATTGTAATGGTAATAATGACCGTGTATCACAAGTTACTAGAGCCTCATTTGAACAACCTGTGTGTTTGTTTTCCAGGAGTGAAAACTCAAAAAGATCTTGGCTAAAACAGATTCCATATTGTGGGAAGCCGCCCTCACATTCGCCGTTGCAAGATGGCGCTGACATCCTGTGTTCTAAGTGGTAAACAAATAATCTGCGCATGTGCCAAGGGTAGTTCTCCACTCCATGTGCTCTGCCTTCCCCGTGATGACAACTGGGCCGATGGGCTGCAGCCAATCAGGGAGTAATACATCCTAGGCGGAGGATAATTCTCCTTAAAAGGGACGGGGTTTTGCCATTCTTTCTCTTGCTTTCTTGTTCTTGTTCTTTTTCTTGTTTTCTTGCTCTTGTTCTTTTTCTCTCTCTTGCTCTCTTGCTCTCTGGCTCCTGAAGATGTAAGCAATAAAGCTTTTGCCACAGAAGATTCCGGTTTGTTGTGCTCTTCCTGGCCGGTCGCGAGAACGCGTGTAAGAGTTGGTGCTGAGACCCGGGACGAGAAGACCTGGTACGAGAAATCCCGGTACAAGAAAACCCGGGACGGAATTTACCATCACCGGCGCAAGGAAGATCCCTCATTCCGGAACCAGAACTGCAGGTCATGGTAATGAAGTGTTCCCGTAAAACAGACTGTTGAGAAGGATCCAGCCTGGATTCAGAACTCTTCAGCTGGGGAATGGTGGTAATGAAGTGTTCCCGCAAAACAGACTGTTGAGAAGGATTCAACTGCGTGAATTCAGAACTCTTCAGCTGGGGAACAGGGTACCCGTAAGTATAGCTTTACAAGGTAATTCTGGTCTTGAACTTTCTAACGAAATTCAAGACAGTCTATCAGAAGTAAAGTGGGAAATAGCTTTACAAGGTAAGTCTGGTCTTGAACTTTCTAACGAAATTCAAGACAGTCTATCAGAAGTAAAGTGGGAAATAGCTTTACAAGGTATGTTTGGCCTTGAACTTTCTCTAGTGTTAGGAGCCTTTTTGTTCCTTTTCACATGTTATCAAGTGGTTAAGGCAGGGCTGAAAATTCTGGATGAAATTCAGGGCAATCTATCAGAAGTAAAGCGGGGAGAGAGAGTAGGAGCAAAGAGGAAATATGGTGCACAAAATAAGTATACAGGCCTTTCCAAGGGTCTTGAACCCGAGGAAAAGTTTTGGTCAGGTAAGAATACCTGGGGAGAGATTAGAAGGAAGGAAAAGAAAAAAGAAAAGAAAAAAGATCAATTAGCGGAGGTCTCTAGGAGAAGGAGCCTATACTCATCACTAGATGAGCTCAAGGAGCCAGTTCTTAGTAGTTCTGAATCAGATGAAAAGGCTATTAGGGCCTGGAAGGCGCTCTCCCGAGCAGGTGAGGCCACTGGACAACTAACAAAGATCGTTCAGGGACCTCAGGAGTCCTTCTCAGATTTTGTGGCCAGAATGACAGAGGCAGCAGAGCGTATTTTTGGAGATTCAGAGCAAGCCGCACCTCTGGTAGAACAGCTCATTTATGAGCAAGCCACACAGGAGTGCCGAGCGGCCATAGCCCCAAGAAAGAACAAAGGTTTACAAGACTGGCTCAGGGTTTGTCGGGAGCTTGGGGGACCTCTCACCAATGCAGGCTTAGCGGCCGCCATCCTCCAATCCCAAAAATGCTCCATGGGCAGAAATTAATCAACGCATAGATCTTGTCCAGGAACAACTAGATGTATTATGGCAAATAGCTCAGCTGGGATGTGAACAAAAGTTTCCGGGATTGTCCGTTACTTCCATTCAGTATGAGAAATTTACTAGGGCAGCTAATTTGTCAAAAAGTCTTTCTCAGTATATGTTACAGAATTGGACGGCTGAATTTGAACAGACCCTTCTTGAATTGAGACTTCAGGTCAACTCCACGCGCTTGGACCTGTCCCTGACCAAAGGATTACCCAATTGGATCTCCTCAGCATTTTCCTTCTTTAAAGAATGGGTATGGGTGGGATTATTTGGAGATATACTTTGCGGTGGATTAGTGTTGCTTCTCTGGTTGGTCTGTAAGCTTAAGGCCCAAACTAGGAGAGACAAGGTGGTTATTGCCCAGGCACTTGCAGCTCTAGTACATGGTGCTTCCCCTGATATATCTATGCTTAAGCAATAGGTCGCTGGCCACTCAGCTCTTGCACCCCACGAGGCTAGTCTCATTGCACGGGATAGAGTGAGTGTTCTTCAGCAGCCCGAGAGTGTTGCACGGTTAAGCACTGCAGTAGAAGGGCTCTGCGGCATATATGAGCCTATTCTAGGGAGACATGTCATCTTTCAAGAAGGTTGAGTGTCCAAGTGTCCTTCTCCCCCGGAAAAACGACACGGGACCAGACCAGGACCCCTCTGGGTGATGAGCCTGGGAGGAGGTTATGTGTACGGCTCCTTTACCTGCACACTGGGGATTTGACCTCTATCTCCACTCTCATTAATATGGGTGGCCTATTGCTCTTATTAAAAGAAAAGGGGGATATGTGGGAAGCCACCCTCACATTCGCTGTTGCAAGATGGCGCTGACATCCTGTGTTCTAAGTGGTAAACAAATAATCTGCGCATGTGCCAAGGGTAGTTCTCCACCCCATGTGCTCTGCCTTTCTCGTGATGACAACTGGGCCGATGGGCTGCAGCCAATCAGGGAGTAATACGTCCTAGGCGGAGGATAATTCTCCTTAAAAGGGACGGGGTTTTGCCATTCTTTCTCTTGCTTTCTTGTTCTTGTTCTTTTTCTTGTTTCCTTGCTCTTGTTCTTTTTCTCTCTCTTGCTCTCTTGCTCTCTGGCTCCTGAAGATGTAAGCAATAAAGCTTTTGCCGCAGAAGATTCCGGTTTGTTGTGTTCTTCCTGGCCGGTCGCGAGAACGCGTGTAAGACCATATTCCACTGACTCGAGAGAACATGAAAAGATCACGCAGGAGATCATGTTGAAAGGAAGCTAGTTCCTGTTAGATGATAAGAGCAGACTATTGCCTTTGGATGAAGATTCATGAAGCGAGTGTGTTCACTGTATTCTGGGTTAGGGGCACCATAGCGTTATCTTTTTAAAAAGTAGTTTCTTCTCAGAGTCTATATAAAAATGGGCTTGCTGTTTAGATTTACAACTATAGGGAAGAGCAGATATTAATATCTGGAATCTGAATATGTGCACAGACATACAATTCTGTTACTTTGATATTTGCCATTTTGCCTTGAACCACCTGACTCCCCAATCTAATGTTCTTAACAAGCAAGTCAGGAAATAAAGACCATGAGATTTTTAACACATCAACGAGAAATAGAAGGGAAACACCCAGAACCTGGTCCAATTTGTCTCTCAAGTTCGATTTACAAAGTATTATTACAAACATCCTTTGGCTCCTCACACTTCTTTTGAACACATAATCTGAGAAGCTGACCTGGGGAATTTTCCTTCAAGCAGTTTACAGCAGCTCCTGCTGGAGATAAGTTATACGGGCACCAGGATAGCACAGTTACTGTGCGGGAAGCCTGCCCCTTGTGCCTGCTTTATCTAGGTTTTTTTTGGGGGAGGGGTTAGGGGGGCGTTCATAGCATACCTTTTACTCTGAATATTGTCACAAGGTACCATACATGAGATCATTTGAAAAAATAATAGCTCTGTTTAAATACTTGGCCTGGTGTTTTTCTAATGGCTTTTGAGTAAGGTCACACTGGCTGTGAGCAGTGTGCATTGTTTATACAGGGGTCAGATGTCTGAAACCTGCTTGACTTGAACTAGTGAAACTCCCATTATCATTTTCATTGATCCAGAGAGGCAAGCAGAAATGGAACCCAAACGACTATCTCCAGCAACAAGGAATCTTTAAATGTGCGTCATTTGGCAGTGGCATTATCTTAAGACGATTATCCAGTGTATAAATGTTTATTGCTTTGCTTTAAGATGCACACTGTAAGATTAACAATCAGAGTGGTTTTTGTATAAATGCAATATTTCTGCTATTGTGTTTGTGGAATTCAGCTAGATAATAATTGATTCCATGACAGGGATTGGCTAATTTGCCAACAGTATAGTATAAAACACATTTATACAGTCAATTACACCCAAGTGCATGGCCTATTTGCTTTATAATTTCATAAACTTGCCAGCAATTTAAATAAAAAAGTTCCATTAAATTATCATATCATGTGATAGAATGATATTGCCAAGTATATTAAACCATGTGTGTTCAGCCAGAATTAATTAAATATTATTACTTTTTTCTTATTAACACATTGAACTTACCCTTCCTACTCTCTACTCGAAATAGAAGCCTATTAGTGAACAAAGTAAACTTAAGGGCAAAGTTTAAACATTTTCCTGAGGGTGTTTCATTAAGAACCCTAGTTCTTTTGTTTAAACATTTGCTCTTGGTAAATGTACTTGTATTGTGAAAATATTTTATGTTCTTAGATATGAATCCTGGAAAGTTGAAAAAAAATCCCTTTACTTGAATTATTTGGGTATCCAAAGGGAAGCACCGTGTCTTCAGCTAGGGAAAAGTCATGATTGAAATTACGGCTGCATTATCCACATTATTCTTTGATGATTTGGTTATTTGTGACTGCAAATCTGTCTAATCTTAATAAAGGAAATACACAAGGCTGGATAACTTAGCACCTCAAAAATGAGTCAAATGCAATACCTTTCACCAGAGAAAGTACCTGCTTCATATGAAAGAGATTAACTGGGGTCCCCAAGGGAGTTATGGTTCAATAAATCTACTGTGAACAGTAAGACTCAAACTCTTAATAAATATGGCCCTTGTTTTATTTTATTAAAAGAAATATATAGAGGTGAACTTTTCCAAGGCTCATAGTAATTATTCTAACTAGATGCACTTATGCACACACACACACACACACACACACACACACACACACACACGTGCACGCACACACACACACAAAGAGTGTACACACTTAGACACATACTCACATGCACATGCACTCACTCTGACCTTTCTTTATTTTGACTCTTCTACTTCATCCCTGTCATCATTTACTAGTTTATTCATGCTTCTCCAATCCAGAGTCATAAGGGTTTGTGTGTGTGTGTGTGTGTGTGTGTGTGTGTTGCTGTTGCTGCTGTTGTTGTTTTGCTTTATTATTCTTGCTTAACAAGAATGTTTATCTAAATATTGTATGCTATTTCCCTCATTTTATAATTACAGTTTTTCTTAGAGAGACTTTGAATGAAAATACAAAGCATACCTCTCTGTAATGAGAAGACTATGGTTATCAAGAGAGAAATGCAACTTACTTATAGTGATACAGACAGCTCTTGAGGTGGGCAGGTGTCTGGAAGATGTTTAGCAGAAAATTCAAAGGACCTACCATGACAGTTACCCATTTCATGAATACCTGGCCTTTATCTCTCCAACAAAGCATTTCAAGTCTTATACGGAGTCGACCCATGGGAATTCATGCTACCTCTGCCTTGAGCAGTTTGATAGCAGCTTCCCACAACATAGTGGAGTCATTCTTGCTGCTGGGAACAGAATATCATGTGGTCCCTGGAAGGCCTTAGAAATCCCCGTAACTTCCTTTGAGGGAGACAGGCCTCATCCCCAGACAAGCTCAGCACAGGTGGGGATGTCTCTAAAACAGACTACGGGAAAGGGACAAAAGCAAGTGTTGTAATATATCAAAAAAAGGAATCACCACACGAAGATTAAACATTTGCCAATTTTTGAAAAATTGTTGAGAGTTGCACAAACCTTAAACCATAGAGAAGTTTACAAAATCCAGGAAAATGCTTTTGTAACTGATGAGCTGATATTAGCAATAATAATTCTTATTTTTTTAATTTATACCTTAAAAATATCTTCCTCTATTAATTCACCATTTTTACTCATTTAAGTATTAAGTATTAATATAAATATGAATATTGATGGTGTGTATGGGGGTGGTATTCTGTCTTTATGGCTTTCTAGTATTCCACTGTGTAGTCTTAAAAATTTGACCAATTTTCTTTCTATTAGGGAATAGGAAAAATGTTTTGTTTTTTTTTTTGTTGTTTCCCAGAATCTCTAACATCTTTCTGCAATAATTTTTGCCTTCTCTTCCAATTATTTCCTTAGGAGTAACTCTCGTACGTGGAACTTGTAAGTAAAAGGTTATTCGAATTTGTGAGTTAATACCAAATTGCCCTCTGGATGGATCATGACAATTCACACCCCCACAAGCAGCACATGAGAGCCAGTTATCAACATCATCAATTTCTTCATCATTTTCCCGTCTTAATCACCAGAAAGGTGTGAAAAAAAATCCCTACACTTAAATGCAAACATTTATAATTACCAGCACTTCCCATAATAAGATGGTGTTTAGAGTTGGATAAGCACAACTTTAACAGCAGTGTGTCCACATTCAGGAGAAAAAAATTGGAGGTATTTAATTATTATAGTCAAGAGAACTTGCCCTGAATAACACTATGCACAGGAGTCTTTAAGAGACAGACTATTTTAACTTGCTTCCTGGGTCCTTCATTAAATACTGTGTAACTTATTCTATGTAGGTAACTGGGATTTATGTAATTGTTTGCCTCACATCTATGAGTCAACCAGAATTCTCCATGTCTGCAGTGAGATAAAAAGGATAAGAAGACTGTGCTAAGAGAATTCAAACTGGAGAGGCATCGTTTACTTTAACTACTCACAGAGAACTCACTCAACTTCAGAATTGATGAAAAACTTCTCACACTTCTCCTACCTTTGAAGCTCTATTGGCAGTGATCTAGAAACATCCCATATCTCTAAAGCATCTCAGGCATGAGGGAAACTGTCTCACTCTGAGAAGATGACATTAATGCCAAATTTGAAAATGTGAAGATTTTCCTTATTCGAGTGAGTGGTGTTTTTGAATAAGGAAAAATCTATAATCTTAGTAAATATTATACACTATTATTAAAGAAGCAAAAAAGAATTGTGCTAGAGTTAATTAAGGCTTTAAGAAATGCCTGCTTTTATTGGCAAAAAAATTTTTTTTGTTGCAACAAGAAAACTAAAAATTAAGAGGATGGTTGGCAGCAATATTGATATGCTAATGGATAAACATGCTAATTTAGAAAAACTAATCAGCAAAGACATTACTAATGGAAATGTACAGGAAAATGGCTAATGCTGTATGCAAACCTGGTATCCACAAAATTAAGAGGAAACTGGTTTTGTTTTCATAATCATAACATGCAAGTCACATATTTTACAGGCTTTGCTAGAGAAGATATTGACAAACTCACTAGGCACTTTGGGAGTGAATCCACACAAACATACTTCCACATATATAAATACGACTGTTTAAGGGTAGAAATTCAAATCAATATTTACCCAAATGGAGGGGAAGGTTCCCATTCCCTCAGTCTGATTGGTCTAAATCTACCTTCTGGGAAAAGAAGAATGATTTTCACATAAATGAACATTGGGGTTATCAAATGCATGAGGTTGTGACTTCATTGGCTAAAATACCTGAAAAATATGATCTTCCTACTACAGAAAGATATTCTCAACACACACACACACACACAAACACACATACACACTCTTGATAGACATGCATCTTTTGAAGTAATTAGTTTTATTTGCTTTGTTCTTTCAATATGAAGATATATTTAGATGTTGGTATTTACAGGTTCTAAGAGAATTTAAATTAGTGAAGATGAGGTGCATTCTTGGAAGTAGTAGGGATTGCAGCAAAGTGGACACCACCTGATGTCCACTTTTTTCAGCCAAGCTGGAAACTCAGGATTTTGAAAATTCATGTATTAAACCCAAGAGGTAATAAATGGGACCTCATGAAACTCAAAATTTTGCATACAGCAAAGGACATCATTGCTCCAGAAAAGAAGCAGCACGATTAGAAAAAAGCCTTACCAGCTATACATCTGACAGAGGGTTAGTATCTATAATATGTAAAAGGCTTAAAAAAAGCAAAAGCAAACAAACAAACAAACAAACAAACAAACAAAACCCAGACTCCTTAAAGTTCTAAAAAACAACCCAATTAAAGTTGTAGCATAAAACTAAAACACAGAGTTCTCAAAAGATGAAACACAAATGGCTGAGAAACGGTTGACAATCACTCCCAGGTATAAAATGTGCAAGCTACAATGATGCTTGACCTGAAAAGACATCCTTATTGGTGGAACAGAAGCATGAGGATTATGGGAATAACTCTCTGATTTAAGTTTCACTCCACAAGAGGAAACAGATACTTTACATCATTATTAGGCTAAGGATCCATAGCTATTCAGTAATAGGCCCTAGAAGGAATCCCCCATTATTATTGTACTAAATGTATATAGTGCTAAACTGACTGCCAATGACTTATTATACCCACAGATCAATGCATTTCTTAACCCTCATCTGAGAAGCTTTCATTTGCAGCAGATGTTAACTAATGCATAGACCCATAACTGGCCAGACACAATGTAAACTTACATAAAGATGAATGTTCAGCATTATAGGGAATGCATATACCAACCCAAGAACTCAAGGATTATTGTGGAAGAGTTGATGAACAGATTAGAAGAGTCAAGAGGAGTGGAAGCATTATCCACAAAGCAGGGTACCTGCACATATGAATCCATAGTTCTTTGGCCAGCATATACAAAACCTGTATAAGTCCAAGGCAGATAAAAACTTAGGGTGAAGAGGAGTTGGCCACAGACCCCAAGCTTAGCTGTGGAGCCATTGACAATTGTTAGCTGCTGGGGGAGGGAGATATAGCTTCCCCTTAGATTGTATCCCCTGGTAAGCTGTCAACTCCACAATGGAAAGCCACACATCCAAGAATAGTTGGGCTGCAAAATTATTCTTGGGTGTGCAGGGAAGGAGGAGAGGACCTGGCAAGAGATCGAAACTAGGGAATCAATATGATCAGTACACATTATATGATATTCTCAAAGAATAATATTAAATTTAAAAAAACTTTTGAAAAAAATTCCTTTAAGATGTGGAACCATTCAATTGACCTAGTCACTAAGATTTCTTTTTTCATTACCTCCAATTTGGTTGACACAAGTCCCAAGCCCACTTATGCATTTCTAGACGCAGCTAGTTTCCATGTAGCCTTTGGGGATAGTCAACTCTTCATATTGTTATTTGAGATGTTACAATGAAAACAAATGCAGGACCATTTATCAATAGAATCTCTAAGCATTGCGTTCATCTTACTTCACCTCAGACATGTTCTCTGGACCACCTGTCGAGTGCCTCTCTAGTCTGGAACTTATTAACTGGGATTGAGTGGTCATTCATGTTTTGAGTTTTAAGTCTGAGTCAGAGTCCTCAAACATAATGTCCAAGCCTCTGGTGCTGGTATAAAAAGAACACTGAACCTCCCTCAAGCTGTTCATATTTCATCAGTTTAGAATGTCATGACCTTGTCATTCATTTTTTCTTCTTGTTTTTGAAGTAACCAGCCACTCAGCAAGGACACTGTGGATCAATGTGTTGGAAGCTATTTGTAGATGCAAGAAAATTCTCCCCCAATTTATTAACTATCATTATGACAATCTTAGCTCACCTGAGAATTTTCAGCATCTTATTGATAATTGACAGTGATATGTGAGTCTGATCGAATGCCAAGTTAATTCAAATATGAACTATTGCAGCTGAGAACAAAAATAAGATTCCAATTACTAAATATAAAAGTTCTTTCTCTCCCTTACCTCAAGTTTTATTACAGAGCAATAGTGTTAAAAACTGCATGGTATTGGTATAGAGACAGACACATTTGTTAATCAATGGAATAGAATTGAAGACCTTGAAATAAAACCACACACTTAGGGAAACTTGATATTTGACAAAGATGCCAAAAATATACAATGGAAAAAAAAGGCATCTTCAATAAATGGTGCTGGTCTAACTGGCTGTGTGTATGTAGAAAAATGAGAACAGACCTATATTAGTCACCTTGCACAAAGCTCAAGTCCAAGTGGATCAAGAACCTCAAAATAAAATCAGATACACTCAATCTAACAAAAGAGAAACTGGGAAAGAACCTTGAACTCATTGGCACATGGGAAAATTTCCTAAACAGAACTCCAATGGCTCATGCTCTAAGATCAAGAATTTATAAATGTAACCTCAAGAAACTGTAAAACTTCTGTAAGGCAAAAGACATAGTCAAGACAAATCAGCAACCTACAGATTGGGAAAAAACTTCACTAACTCCACATCTGATAGAGGGCTAATGTCCAAAGTATATAAAGAACTCAATAAGCTAACCACCAAAAACCCAAACAACCCAATCAAAAAATGGGGTATAGAGCTAAACTGAGAATTCATAACAGAAGAATCTTGATGGCTGAGAAGCACCCAGCAAAATGTTCAATATCCTTAGTGATCTGAGAAATGCAAATCAAAATGACCCTGAAGTTCCACCTTACATCAATCAAAATGGCTAAGATCAAAACCTCAGGTGACAGCACGTGTTGGAGAGGATGTAGAGAAAGAGGAACACACCTCCATTGCTGGTAGGATTGCAAACTGGTACAACCACTCTGGAAATCAATCTGGAGGTTCTTCAGAAAATTGGAAATAGATCTACCTGAAGACCCAGCTATACCACTCTTAGAAATATACCCAAATGATGCCCCACCTTGCCACAGGGGCACATATTCCACTACGTTCTTAGCAGCCTTATTTGTGATAACCAGAAGGTAGAAACAATCCAGATGTCCCATGATAGAAGAATGGATACAGAAAATGTGGTTCATATGGTTCATTTACACAATGGAATGCAACTCAGCTATTAAGAACGAGGACATCCTGAGTTTTGCAGACAAGTGGATGGAACTGGAAAATATTATCCTGAGTGAGGTAACTCAGACCCAAAAGGACACGCATGCTATGTACTGACTAATAATTGGATATTAGCCAAAAAGAGAAAAAAGGTACAGAATACCCAAGATACAGTCCACAGAACTCAAAAAGTTCAACAAGTTGAAGTGGCCAAGTGAGGACTCCTCAATTCAACTTGGGAGAGAGAAGAAATTAATTACAAGTGGGGAGAGAGGGAGGGACCTGGGAGTGAAAGTGGATGGAGGGTGGAGAGGGAGAAAGGAGTCTGATCTGGTTATGGGTGAGAGAAAAGGACTGAAGCCCCGAGGGCCAGCAGAAAATAATTTAAACAGGAAACTTTAGGAGGTAGGATGTTGGGGGTAGCCAACAGAATGCACAAGAGACCTGGGAGGTAAGAAACTCGCAGTACTCAAAGGGAGGGACCTTAGATGAAATGTCCAACAGTAGGGAGAAGGAACTTAAAGAACCCAACTCTAACAGGAAGACAGGATATCAAATAAGGGAGGGGACTGCCATCCCATAGTCAAAACTCTGACCCATAATTGTTCCTGTCTGAAAGAACTACGGAAACGGAAATGGAGAGGAGCCTGGAGGAAAAGAAGGTGCAATGACAGGCCCAAAGTGGGATCCAGCTCAAGGGGAGGTCCCAAAGCCTGACATGATTACTGAGGTTGTGAAGTGCTCACAAAAAGGGACCTAGCATGACTGCACCCCAGAAGATCCAACAAACAGCTGAAAGAGTCAGATGCAGATAGTTGGCACCCAACCAAACGACAGAAGCTGCTGAACCCTGTGGTTGAATTAGGGAAAGGCTAGAAGAAGCTGAGGAGGAGGACAACCCTGTAGAAGGGCCTGCAATCTTAATTGATCTGGAACCCCGAGATCTATCAAACACTGAGCCATCAAACACGCAGTATACACCAGCTGATATGAGGCCCCCAATGCATATACAGCAGAGGACTGCGGGGTCTGTGTTCAATCAGAGATGATGAACCTAACCCTCAAGAGACTGGAGGCCCCAGGGAGTTTAGAGGTTAAGTGCAGTGGGGGGGTGGGGGTAGGGGGTGGTGACAGCCTCATGGAGACGGGGGGGGGGTAGGGAGGAGGTATGGGATGTGGGACAGTCAGAGGGTGGATGGGGGGGCAATAAAATTCGAAGTGTAAAAAAAATAAATTTAAAAAAAGGGCAAACAACCCCAAAAGTTCTCTCTCTTAAGTTCCTGTGAATTAATAATTTTGAGGGAGGAATGGAGTGAGTGGAGAGAAAGAAAGAAAACAAGAAGCTGAGTGGGTAAAGGGATGGGGAAGATCAGGGAGAAGTTGTGGGGGGAGAATATTATTAAATATATTGCATGGAACAAATGAACAATTTTTTTTTTTTTAAAGTTGAGGAGGAAAGGGTTTGTTTGGCTTCAGCTTTTGCTTCTGTCAGTGTTTGTCATCAAAGGCAGTCAGGACAGGAACTCAAGCAGGGCAGGAACCTGGAGGCAGGAGCTGATGTGGAAGAGGCCATGAAGGGGAGATGCTTATGTCATGAGTTGCTCCACATGGCTTGCTCAGTCTGATTTTTTTTTTTTTTTGAAATTGGTTATTTTGTTTATTTACATTTCAAATGTTATCTTCTTTCCTAGTTTCCCATCCACAAACTCCCTGTCCTATCCCTCCTTCCCCAGCTTCTATGAGGGTGATCCTTCATCCTCCCACCCACTCCCACCTCATAACCTTAGCATTCCCCGACACTGGGACATGGAGCCTCCACAGGACCAAGGGCCTCTCCTCCTACTGATGCCAGATAAGGCCATCCTCTGCTACATATACAGCAGGAGCCATGGGTCCCTCCATGTGTACTCTTTGGAAGGTGGTTTAATCCCTTGGAGCTCTTAAGGGTCTGGTTGGTTGATATTGTTGTTCTCCCTATGGGGTTACAAATACCTTCAATCCTTTCCCTAACTACTCCATTGGCGTCCCCTTGCTCAGTCCAATGGTTGGCTGCAAGCATCTGCATCTGTATTTGATCAGGCTCTGGCAGAACCTCTCAGGAGACAGCTATATCAGGCTCCTGTCAACAAGCACTTCTTGGCATCAGCAATAGTGTTTGGGTTTGATGTTTGCAAATGGGATGCATCCCCAAGTGAGACAGTCTCTGGATGGCCTTTCCTTCAGTCTCTGTTTCACTCTTTATCCCTGTATTTCCATTAGACAGGAGCAATTCTGGGTTAAAATTTTTGAAATGGGTGGGTGGCCCCATCCCTCAAATGGGGGCAGTGCCTAACCTCTGGATCTGGTCTCTACAGATTCTCTCTCCTCTTTGTTGGGTATTTCAGCTAATGTCATCCCTTTTGGGTCCTGAGAGCCTCTTGCTTTCCTGACACGTGGGGCTTTCTAGTGGCTACCCCCAGTTCCCTATCTCCCATTGCTGCATACCTCTGTTCAATTTTCTGACCCTCTGTACATCTCCAGCGTCTCCTCCCATACCTGATCTTACCCCCTTTTCCCTCTCCTCCCCCTCCTTTCTTCCACCCAAGTCCTTCACACCTTCTACCTCCCATGATTATTTTGTTCCCCCTTCTAAGTATGACTGAAGCGCTCATACTTTGGTTTTCTTCTTGAGTTTCATATGGTTTGTGAGTTGGGCATTCTGAGTTCGACTAATATCTACTTATCAGTGAGTACATACCATGTTTGGTTGGTTTTTTTGTGACTGGGTTATCTCACTCAGGATATTTTCTAGTTCTATCCATTTGCCTGCAAATTTCATCAAGTCATTTTGTTTAATAGCTTAGTAGTATTCCACTGTACCATGTTTTCTGTATTCATTCCTATGTTGGGGACATCTGAGTTGTTTCTAGCTTCTGACTATTATAAATAAGGCTACTATGAACATAGTGGAGCATGTGTCTTTGTTATATATTGGAGCATTTGAAATAACAATAAAAATAAGCAAATTTAGTTCTCCTTTTTTATATTTTTATTAGATATTTTCTTCATTTACATTTCAAATGCTGTCCCTAAAGTCCCCTATACCCTCCCCTTACCCTGCTCCCCAACTCACCCACTCCTGCTTCCTGGCCCTGGCATTCCCCTGTACTGTGGCATATAATCTTCACAAGACCAAGGACCTCTCCTCCCATTGATGGGCGAGGCCATCCTCTGCTACATATGCAACTAGAGACACAAGCTCTGGGGGTGTGTGAGGGTACTGGTTAGTTAATATTGTTGTTCCACTTATAGGGTTGCAGTTCTTTACACCTTCGAAGAGATTATCTATACTTTAGGACATTTCAAAGCTAAAGCAAACCTTCCTATAAAATGATAAGTCAGAGCTATATCCCAATACTCTTTCTTTTGATGCTGTGAATCCATTTTGATGACAATTGAAGAGTTAGTGTTGACCTATCACCAGCGGTTTAAGGAATGTCTTCCTTTCTTTCCTTCTCTCTTTCTTTCTTTCTTTCTTTCTTTCTTTCTTTCTTTCTTTCTTTCTTTCTTTCTTTCTTTCTTTCTTTCTTTCTTTCTTTCTCTCTTTCTTGTAGTTTTGAGGGAATTATTCCATTCAACGTCCCCACCCCCTCCAAACACAGGTGTGCACACACACACCCATACAGAGAGAGAGAGAGAGAGAGAGAGAGAGAGAGAGAGAGACAGACAGACAGACAGACAGACGGACAGACAGAGAAGAGAGACAGAGACAGAGAGAGGTGGGGAGGAAGGGGGTGGGGGTGGGAACAACTAACCTGGCCTAGAGTACAGGGGACTGCATTTTAGTCCAGGTTAAATATTCAGGACATAATTTTCTATTTCAGCCACTCAGTCATTTTCTCATTTCTTTGCTCATTTGTAAAATCATTAAACCAAAACAAATAGATGGCCCTGTGGTAGGAAAGGGTTTTGCCCTCATCTAATTGGAACTCTATAATGTACTACTATAGACTGAGTGATCTATGAAGACTAAAATGTGTTGCTCACAGTCCCAAAGGCTGCCAAGCACAAAATAAAGGCTTGAGCATGTGCCGTGTCTGGGCAAGGCTTCACCTCTGTTCTCACGCTGCACGTCTTTAAGAGAGGATGAATGTAACATTCTATACAACAGAAGGAAAGAAGAATGAAGTATCATGGAGTATCACTAGTCCCCTATCTTTACATAAGGAACCCATCCTATCTGTGAGGGAAGAGCTTTCAGGATTGCTCCTGTTACAATTAGTAATGAGACATATTTTTTGTTGTTGTTTTGGCAGCCTGAAAAGTTATTGGTAAGATTCAGAGTTGAATATTCAATTGTATTACTTTTTTAGGTCTGAATTCTTGCTGTCCATTCTCAAAAACAGACACAACTTTAGAGGTGGTAGAACTAAAACCAAATTCAGGATTCAGAAATCCAGAAGCAGGGCATAGAGTAATATATAACCATATATACTTATGAAAAGAAATCAAAGCGTAATTACCAGGAAGTAAACAGTAAGATATTTGAATAACCATCACTTTAATGAAAATCAAGAGTACCCAAGCCAGTTGCCAGGTATCGGTAAGAAACAGTAGCTTAAGTAAACAGAGGACAATTAGAAAGAGGAAGGTAAGCGATATCAGAAGGGCCTTGAGCTCCATTTTAATTTGGGCCTTCTGGGGTCAGAGGCCAAGGGAGATAGACACGCGTCCTTCACTTGAGTTGATCCCAGAAGTACAGAGGAGGGAAGGGCAAGTGTGAATAATTAGCAAAAGCAATAACTGTGCATTACTGAACTGGGTATTGCTGCAAGCTCAATCCAGCTGGGGAGATAAGGAAAGCTGCTCCTTTGAGGACCAGAGGTCTGGGAAAATGTTCACCATCAAGCAATGTCATTGGCTGAGGGATTTCCCTGTGAGACGTAATTTTTCCTATTTTCAGAGGGGATGCTTTCTGAGAACAATTTTCAGCTTCAGGTAAAGCCCCAAGGTAGAAAATCAGAGAGCTGAATTGGGATGATATTGGTATGAACACAACATACAGCCAGAAAGGTTGAGCCAAGCTGCGGAGCTTCAAACACAGGGCACAAAGGCAAGAACCAGAGAGTTGGGCTCTGGCTACAGAGATGGTAAAATTGAAGTATGTGGCCAGAACTTGTGCTAGCTACAGACTGAACTGTAGAGAAAGCCTCCTGATACAGCAGCTCACTACATCTTTTTCACTGTCAATGCTGTGACTTCTTGGCTTCACAATCAGATGGGAAATTCAGTTCGATATTTCTTGTTCCTGATGAGATTCTTCTGCAATTTCCCAGTCCAAAGAGATTCGATGGCATCTCAGGGTTTTGCCACTTCATAAACCTTAAAACCCTCACCCTTTCCTTATCCTCTTCAGCTGCAGCACTCTTCGTGGCTGGATATTTGCACCCACATATCCAACTTTATCATGGCTCAGATCTTGGCTCTCCAGAACTCCAGAGTATCTTATTAGGGAGGATGGAGCCTGCCCCGAAGAGACATCCACTGGATCAATGACAAGTGTTCATGCCTGTCTCTTCTCTTCTAGTGTCCACAGGGCACCTCACATCTCCATCTTTGTCAGAGTCCAGATGCCTCTATATTTGTTCAACACTGACTCTTTTTTTTTTTTTTGTCCATCTAGAAGGCTTGCTCATGCCTTCCCAGAGAAATGCCCCCAACATTCCCATGTTATTCCAGCATCTCTATTGTAGAGCCCTTTCACTCCTGACCCATGTCCACCGAGGCTATCCCTCTTCTTGCTGGTACATTTTATAAATTTAATCAGGGAGCTGAAGTACCATTAGATCTTGTAAAATCAGAACTTATATTCTCCATCAATTGACTAACAAACCTGTCACAGATGGATTTATTTTTTCAATATTGGTATTTTTGTATTTACCTATATGTTTTTAGTTTGTGTGAGAGAGGAAAGAGGGAGAAGGGGGGAGAGGGGAAGGGAGGGAGGGAGAGAGAGAGAGAGAGAGAGAGAGAGAGAGAGAGAGAGAGAGAGAGAGAGATCATGTGTCACAGCAGGCATGTAAAGGCCATCTCTTTCTACTATATGGGTCCTAGAGATTGAAGTCACCAAGGCTTGGTATCAACTGCTTCACCCATTGAATCATTTCACTAGTTCTTTATTTCTTTTGACACAAAAGACAATATAGCATGTTCTGCTGGGTTAATAATTAAAGCATAGTAAAAGTAATTTTTCCTTTAGCAGAGATACTTTCCCACTTCCTAAATAAATGATTATTGTAGTATCATACAACTATGATGTATATATAATGTGCACAACTACTAAGCTTAACCAGTGACTCTTCTCAATATTTTCTGCAGAAGAAAGAATGAGGAACAAAGGCAAAGAGAGTCTATCCTCAGGAAGATGAGAGAAATGATTGAACTGGTATAAAAATGAATATGGGGCTAGGATATGGAGGGCTCATTGAGCATGTGCTAGACCCCACATTTGATACCAGTACCACACATACACATACACCTACACATGCGCACATGCACACACATAAACACACATGCACGTGCACACATAGACATACATGCACACACCTACACCAACAATACGTAGCGCTCTGGTGAAGCACTTCTGGATGTTTTCTTTGACTTCTTTCCATATAGAAGATGGGGACTGACCTAGTTCATGTAATATTTGGAAAAGGCACACCCCTTATTCAGGGAAGTTTTCCTCTGGCATTGAATCCTAAGAAATGTGTGGATGCTAACACAGGTCAGAGAATGGCAAGACTGATAATACCTGAGGGCTAATACAGAAATCGCAAGGCCTCCCTTCAGATTTCTGTCTTGAGATTACTGACAGAAGCTAAGGACCAAGTACCAACTCTGCTGAGGGACCGTGAGTACAGACTAGGAAGTTCCAAAGAAGAATGTTCCCTTGACAAAATATAATCATATTTATGTTTAGATAAAACAACACTAAAACACGGTGTAGCATATATTGTTTATTATCTTTTACTTTTGATTTTATAAGATAGTTACTTATCCTTCCCTCTCCTCCTTCCAAACTCTCCCATGTATCCCTTCTTTCTCTTCTTTTCAGACCCTGGCTTCTTTTATCAATAATTGCTGTTATGTGCAAATATAAATATAAATAATATAAATATAACCTGTTTGGTCCATATAATATTACTTGTGTGCATTTTTTCAGGGCTAAACATTTTTTGTTTTTCCACTCCACCTTTGTGGTATGTGTGTGTCTGTGAGAGAGTGGGGAAGGGGGGAGCAGAAACAGACAGACGGACACACAGAGACATACAGACAGAGGAAAAAGAGGGACAGAGAGGGGAGTGGGGAAAGAAAGAGGCAGGCTTCATGATGTTGAGAACATCTTCTGAAGCACATTGCACTTTACTGCTTAGGCAGAGAGAGGTTCAAGTTGAATCAGTAGTCCTTGCAACAGCTAGTGCAAGCATCGAGTTTAATCAGGGCATCTCTTATCTTTGACATTCAGTCCTGGAATTGCATGTGACATTCAGACTTTTCATTTATGGATGTTCTAAGGATCTGAACCCAGGTCCATGCAGTTGCTTTACTTTAACAACCATCTCCTCAACCCTAATTCTATTATTTTTATTTTTAAAGAAAAATAGTGCATGCCTACTGCTAAACTAGTGACTAAAATTTAAATTTTATTCCTACTGATGCCTCTTCATACCACTATTTAATTAGATCTGTATGTATCCCATTAGACTGCCTTCAGATTGTTATTCTCTCTGCTTGGTCCTGATACCTTCCTTAAAAATAAAGGGCATGGAATAGTCTATTCACTAACAATAGTACTGCAGCAACATAAGGTATGATCATTTCACAAAACAATGAAACCAAAAAGTTTTGTCTGAGCAGTTGTAATCAGATACATCTACTGAATTCAGCTGAGACTCCTCACTGCAGTAAGACAGAAGCAACATTTTTTTTTAAAAGTAAAGTTTGTAGACAATTTATTGCCACAGTATTCGGGAAACTTGAGAAATCCAATACTGAGACAGCACCAGAAATCAATACACACATACCTTTAATTTCCTTTATTCTCCAAATACTTTCTTTCTTTCTTATATTCTATTATATAAACATTTTTCTAGCAATGTTTTTGGTGGTATCTGGAGAAGGGCTGGTAAAGATTAACTCTACTTTGTTTATTGAGAAACCAACAAACCAACCAACTAACCAACCAACCAACCCACCAAGCAGCTAACCTACAAACAAACCTAGGATTTGGACCTTAACTGCTATCCTAGGCTCCAGGACCAATGATTATAATCTTGAAAATTTAAGTGATTGAAACTTCAGTTTCTCTAGCTAATAAAGGAAAATACTAGCTGTAGCATGGTGGCGTACACCTTTAATCCCAACACTCATGGGAGGCAGAGGCAGGCAGATTTCTGAGTTCGAGCTCAGCCTGGTCTACAAAGTGAGTTCCAGGACAGCCAGGACTATACAGAGAAACCCTGTCTCAAAAAACCAAAAAAAAAAAAAAAAAAAAAAAAGGGAAAATACTACAAGATTCGATGCTTAATTTCAAAAAGATTCAGTGAGAGACCAATGTGAAGCACTAAGAACAATGGAAAGGTTCATTTTAAGTGATGACTTTGGGATGAGTGACTACCAGGATCATGGAGCTTTAGAAACCCACAGAATAGGTGGCACATATGACTTCACCCTCCACACAGCTTCCCCAAGTAAAACTTCATTTTATTCTAGAAGGAGACTTGGCTTTTTTCATTTGGGGTCTTTGTAACAGTTCCACCAAGAGATAATCCCAACAACATGGGCAGTGCTAATCATTAGAGAGGAATAACTTTTGGAGATTCTTCCATCACATGTTAGAAATCTTCAAATATGGGCATGACAGTGAGAGTTTCATCTTGGGTCTTCATGGTTCTTCTTTGGAATAGATGTGACAGTGTTATTCTTACAAAGGAGAAATTGGAGATATGAACAAGGGCTTATCAAAGTACTTCTAGAGTATAGACATGGACCTCTAGATTAGAAAGTGTGTATAGTTTTTTCCTATAAAGACCTTAATAATAACTTCACATTAATGTGACTCTTTAAACTCTGCAGTCTGATAGAAGACTAAACTAATCAATGGCAGGAGAGTCAGTCAATGAGCAATTGCAGTCCTAAAGCATGCATGTGTTAGTCTGAAATCCTCGCAGTCATTTGCACTTTTGCACTTGAATTTTAGCACAGCACCTCCGTTTCCCACTTGATTTTATTTACTGAAGCTGTTGAACTTTAAGGAATAAATAAAATATCCATTTTAGTAAGGCATTAATAAGACATTGGGGCTTTCAGGTCAGTGAGTCCCTTCACCGCCAGCTTAGGAAGTTCATGCTGGCATCCAGCATAGTCCTGTGGATGCAGGTGTGGATGCTTCCTGTATTTGTTCCTTTGTGGCTTGGTAGGGATGCTACCTTGGAGATAAGTTTTCCATTTGCGCTGCCTTGTGCTGAACTCTACTGGTCCATTTCGTTCCACTCAAGTGTGTTTGACTACAATCAGCCCCACCGAAATGCACTCCCTGCTGCTTTTCCAGCTTATCTCCATCCCACCTCCATTCTTGTCCAGTCCATCTTCAACCACACTCTTCCTTCTTCCCTCATCTTTTCTCTTTTCACCTCTTTTTCTCATCTTTCTTCTGCCATTGCCACATTTTTTTCTTCTCACATGTACATGAACAAAGACACTCAAGTCCCAACTTCTCCTTAGATATGTCAGAGTAAACTCCCTGAAGTGCTTAAGGCTAAATCAAAAGTGAGGAGATGTACCCTTCACTAGAAACTTCGACTTTTTCTTTGAAGTTTAATTTTGTTCTTGAATGCTAAAGACGATATATTTGATATCTGTAAATCTGTCTGTACTCGTCTGTGCATGTGAATATATATACATGAGCAAAAGAAAAAAAAAAAGAAAAAAATCCCCCAAACTTCTGCTTTGACTGCAAGATTAGAGGTTCTAACTTCTTGATTATTCCTTAACAAGAACATTTTAGAGAAATCAGTATCTTTTGTCCTCATTCCATATAGATTACTGCAGTTTGCAGACAGCCCTTTTGCATATTATGTAAATAGAAAGTTACATTAACAACACTGTAGGTAATGCAGGAACATTTTTTTTTAATTTTCCCCCTTTTTTCCTCATAGAAAGAGCTCCTGATTAAGAACTGTGGCTGCTGTTCATTTTTAATTCCTTGCTGACTCCCCAAGTGCTGTCTAGGATTCCTCAAATTCTTTTCATAAAACCATTAGGTACCACCCCACCCAAAGTGGTTCCCAGTTGGCCCTGGTGAAACTTTTCAGTAGACTCTGTTCCATTACTTGAATGACAGGTAGTAAAGGTATGTGTGCTGGGGTAAGAGCTATCAAAATAAAGTCCAGTGTCCATAGACAGTAATTTTGTAAGAGGGTTGGGAATCCAAAATGGGAGTAGGAGGAAACAAACTTCCAGAACACTTCAGAGCTGAATAACTAGGCTCCTAGTCCAACAGAGAACAGGAGGAAGTGGGACAGGGGAGGAGCCTTGTGCTGACAGTCAATGTCCTGTTACATGGAAACACTTGATGCTTTTGTCCACGGATATTAGGAATTTTACGAAACTATTAGAATAATGAAATGCTGCTTTGCAAAGTGATTACCTATAAGAAACACATACACACATTGCTAATACCCCCAATGACAATGAAGCCACTCTGATACCAAGAATGGTTTTAGAGGATGGCATTTTGTTTCTAGTTGAAACAAAGCACTGAACTTGGAAAGGAAATCCATCGTTCTGGTCCCAGGGTCCCCCAAAACAGTGGAGACAGGATGTTACAGAATTGTCTAGGACCCTATGATCTCTGCAGGTCCAGTAGTTTAGCTATGTGCTAGACTTCCACCTTACAATGGAGCCAAGAAAGGCTTGATTGATCCTTCTATAATCAGGTAGAATGATCTAATTATAGCTCACAAAGCTACAAAAATTGAGGTGATTTCTTAGGCTGACCTTAAGGGGCCCACACAAATTCTCTCTGTACACAGAGACGACAATGCCTCCACACTGACAGTGCTGAGCACATTCCCTCATGCTCTTTTTGAAAATGTGTGTTGTGATTGTGTGTGACACAATTTACTTATTATTATGGCAGTAGGAGTTGAATGTGATTGAAAGCCATCAAAAGGCACAGCGTCTGAATGTCAAATATGGCTTGTCTCTAATTCCAGACAATCTGGCTGTCTGTTCCTCTTCCCCATCCACACTGATTCTCTCAGCTTTGCAGTGAGTGGCACTGAGTTTTTTGCGTTTTTCTGTTCAGGTCAACATATCCGAACATTTGGGGAGCCGGAATGAAAACCAGTTTAAAGCTGTGTTGTGAATTTCTGCTTAAATAGGTTGGGTAGGAGAACAGCAATTAAATTTTTATAAGAAAAAAAAAACCTTCCACGAAGCTTACTGTTTTCTGTATTTAACTCTTTCCCACTTCTTCTTTCCAACTTCATTAGCCTCCAAGTAAGAACAGCATATTATGGATGTCGAAGGAAGTTTTATTTAGACTTATAAGGGCTGATCTATTCCCATACTGTTTAAATTAATGTTCAAAAAAGAACTCAAACCACATTCTAACATTTGGACTATGTAAGAAGGAAACAGATTTTTTGGAGGAAAAAAAAAGATGTTGCTTTAGCTAAGCAGAATGGGCTGCAGGAGCTCAGACATGCGCAGATTTCGTTTCTAAATGTGTGTGTTATCTGATAAGATCTGGGCTTCGTGTGCATCAATTCAGAGGGTAAATGAGCCCCTGAACAACTTCCTTCTCTTCGGTCCTCCCCCTCCCCGTCTTCCTTCTTTCAGCCCCCTGCCCTTTATTCCCTTTTATTTTCATCCCTTCTCTTCCCCTTCCCCACCTTCTTTTTTTCTCCTAACATATGGACTTTCACTTTTATCTCAGACACCTGCAGCCTAAGGCTTGGAAACATTTGGGGTTTTCACCTAACCGGTTTCTTTTCCGACCAAATTAGCTTGAGAAATGCAGGGTGACTTTGAAAGCAAGAATCTCTTGAAATAGAATGGCCTCAATTTACATCAGCTATAACATTCAGAGAATTAAGTTCCCAATATCTTTCCCAAATACCACGCTCTGCCCACACATGGAAGGCCTTGTTAGGTAAGCATCCACACATGTGATCATTCCCCATCAGAAAACAGCTACAGAAGAAAACAAACTCACCGATTTCGTGTTTTCATGCAATTGATTTTTCTTCCAGTTTTTCAAGTGCAAACACTGAGACATTCATATGACTTCAGAAAGGGCTGCAAGGCCAAAATTCATATTCTCTCTCTCTCTCTCTCTCTCCCTCTCTCTGTGTGTGTGTGTTTTGCATGAGTGAATTACATTTCAATTAGCCAGCTTTTAGCAATAGTTACTTACTTTGGTGTGTTGGCTTCTATTTGTAGCATGTGTGTGAATATATTTTTTCTCATAAAGAATAATTTTAACAAGAAAAAGAAAAAAAAATAGTGAGCCAGAAAAATGTCAAAGTCTACCTTTAGAAAACACATCACCTTCTAGAGAAAAGCCGCAGCCTGTCTTCCATGTCCTAAATATTGTAGTGCTTGCCTTTGAATATAGTTGACATCATTGAGGAGGTGAATTTTAGGCTTCTTCAAGTGATGGATTACATAGAGCCAGCAGCAGCAAACCTACCCCTTCCCATGTCCTGGCATTACAAGAACCTGGGAGTTTCTTTTATGAAGCTGAATGAGAAGGATAAATGATATACTGGGTTAGCATACCTTCCTGATCACATTTGTAGTCCATAATGATTTTCAAATAGAACAAAACTCTGCCTGAGATGTTGTAATTTGTGAAGACTGTCAAACAAGTCATGGTCCCAAACCTTAAATAACCTGTTTTCTTGTCTTCAAGTCAGTCTTGCCACACTTATCTGGCCTCCAGTTCCTTTGCAAGCATCATGTGTCAGTGAATCCAGTGAACTAATCCATCAGAACTTCCGCCACTTTTCTGGGATTCCTTCCACAAGGCTTGTTTCTTATGCACCATTCACATCCAGCTTACCCAGGGGCTTTGCAGGACGGAAGTTACTTTCAGACTAACCCTGCAGGAGGAGTCAGCATACAAAGTAAACCAATTGCCCATGCCTTGACTAGATAGATGCTCTGGATCCGAGGTGATCCCCGATACTGCTGATCACAGATAACTGCAGAACTGGTCTTGGAAAAACTCTCTATGCTGATTTTTGTAGTTAGCAATGTAAGCTGTAGAATCTTGGGAGGCAGAGGCAGGTGGATTTCTGAGTTCGAGGCCAGCCTGGTCTAGAGAGTGAGTTTCAGGCCAGCCAGGGCTACACAGAGAAACCCTGTATCAAAAAACAAACAAACAAACAAACAAACAAAAACAACAACAACGAAAACAAAACAAAACCAAAAAAAATCTGTAGAGAGTTTTTCCAAGACCAATTCTCAAACTGTGAGAAAAAGAGGACATACACACACACACACACACACACACACACACAGAGAGACAGAGAGAGAGAAAGAGAGAGACAAAGACAGGGAGACAGAGAAAGAGAGAGAGACAGAGAGAGGCAGAGAGACAGAGAGACAGAGAGACAGAGACAGAGAGACAGAGACAGAGAGAGAGACAGAGACAGAGAGAGAGAGAGAGACAGAGAGACAGAGAGAGATTGAATATCCTAAAATATTCCAAATACACTTGAGAAACACTTGGCTACATTTAAACTTATCAACCCAGTCATGTGACTAGAGAAAGCCTTTGACAACTAACTCTTTTCTGAGAACCTTAGCATTCCTGTCAAATGGTTCCTAGGAGCTGGTAATATTCAAACTGTCTAAATCTGAAGGCAGTTCCAGAGATAGCAAGAAAGGTGGGCAGGAAGCAGACCCAAGTTCACTGTTATTCTACCAGATGAAGAGAGAGCTTCTTGTAGTGTCAGAGAGCTTGTTGAATGGAAACAGTCAGAGATGGTGCTCACCAGCAAACCAATGTGAAGGAGCAAAGCTCCAACAGATTCTTCTGTCAATGTCCTGAGACTTTCTGGCCACTGGAAGCATTGCATCATTAAAGGAAAAGCCCATCTAGCACCAGCAGACAGAGAATATCAAATTATTATTTCAGTCTCCAAGGGTACATTGAAAAGTAAAAAAGCATGCAGAGTGGGGTACTTTCTATGTGTTAGAATTCTATTCAGAAAGGTATATTCAGTTTTATGGTTGTCAGCTTCAAAAGGGATGGGGGCACAGAATCAAATTTTAAAACGTCGTTTTCTTCTGTCTGTATAGGCAGAAGGGCCAGACTGTGGGAGAGGGTATGCCACAACAGCCCACGCGCATCACTCCTTCCACGTCCTGCCTCACCTGCATCTCCTCTACCCCCAAAGCTACCAAAATTAGACTGTGAGGCTTATATGGCCCCAGCCCCACACGCTGGAGGCATTATCTCCTATCTGCGGTATTGAGTGCTGTAATCCTACAGCTAAATGTGGTAACCCAAATTTCACAGGGATGCTGTAGCAAGCTTGACAAGATAACCAATCTCAGCGTGTGGAGTGTGAGGTCGCAATAAGCCTGCAGGCTTGGAGCAGTGTGGATGCTTTGTGTAGCTTCTCCTACGCACTCTATAGCTTATCCATCCTCACAGAGATCACAAGAACCCTAAATAGCAAATATGGCATCTGAACTAGAACACCACCTGTTTTGTGTAAAAGGAGATGGGCTTCTGCCACTGGCTGCTTCTCTTTCATCTCCACATTTTTGGTGGAGAAGAGAGCAAGTTTTGCGTCCATCACTGTTGTCTGGCTGACAGAATTCATGTAAAATTGCTAGCTTGTCTATCTCTCATTATCTAGGTTTAGACCTAGGCCCACAGCTCCTACCCTACCCACAAAACAGCAGCTTACATATATCTTTAACATATGTTGCTTTGGACATTTTATAGATAGATGCTTACAAGTACTTGGGATCATAGGTAAGAAAAATCATTGTTCGACAAGCCTCTTTGTTCTGCATGTCAGAATATTTTTTTGTTGACTTTTGTGGGTGAAAAGAATTTCTCTCTCCCTCTCTGTATGTCTGCCTTTGTCTGTCTTTTTCTCTCACCCTCTCTGTCTGTCTCTCTGTCTGTGTTTCTGCTTGTCTCTCTGTCTGTGTCTCTCTCTCTCTCCAACCCCCTTCCCTCTCGTATCAGATTACTTAGAAACACGCAGGTTTGACACATGCTTTTACCTGAAACCCTGTCTACTCCTGCTGCTTTATTGGACCCCTAATTACTTGTAAAAAAATAATAAATTGGGCAGGTGTTTGCTCTTCCAGTTGATTAATTGACAATGATTTCGTCACAATTGACAGCAGAAAGCTAGGAAGCTGCAGGTTGGGGTTCACCAGCTTGTGAGGAGAATTTACAAAAGGCTGGAATTGCCAACAGGCTGTGTTTCTCATTCCAGGATAAGCGATTTTTTTCTGTCCCAGTGTTAAGCACTGTCACATCGGTAATTCTTTATTTTATACTTGTGAAACTCTGAAGCAGATAAAATACGTTTAGAAATGTGTTACTATTTATTATTATTAATTATTATTATTATTATTATTATTATTATTATTATTATTTACTGTAAGTGAAAAAGATCACCCAAATTAGTCCCTGTTAACTAAAAGGCCTGTACTACACAGAAACCATGGTGGCTAAGGTTTGCTTGACTGGGTCTTTTTACCATGTCTGAGATATATGACTTCTCCATTCAGCTGGATCAGCATTGGTAGCAGCCAGCAAAAGGTGGCCCCTAAGAACTGAGTATACCTCCCAGAATACTAGCCTAGCAAAGTTGGGGCCATTTGGTAGTAATAGTTTTTAAAGTTTGAAAAAAAAAAAAAGACAAAAGAAAAAAAGAAAAAACAAACTCTACATGACATTTTTATGCTGGTAGGCAAATAAATATGCAGAAGAATTAAGAAAGCTGAATTGCAGAAAGAGATCAAGGAAGCCACACCCTTTTCTCCCGTAGGACTGACACTGACACGTCCCAAGTCTTACAGAGATTCTAAAATAGGCTGAAGAATTAGAGATTTTATAGTTTTAGTTCAGAGTCCTGAGCAGACAGCTTAATTTCAGATAAACAGGCTTTCAAAATAGAAGTAGATTGGTTAATAGAATTTACCATGCAAAAGAATGTGGCAAAATATGTAAAGTAAGCTAGATCTGAGGTTTGGCTGAAGTTGGGCCATATTTTTATATTGATCCTTCAGAACCCATTCACTCACTCTATTTTTATTTTACAGCTGGGCTTGTAAGCATGAATAATGTAGTTACACAAATAGCGTGGAAAGTGAGTGTAGCCAGGAGGGAGTGAGAGAGAAAGGAGTCCATATTTCCTAACAACAATTACAAATAGGGAAGACATTTTTATGCTTTTAAAGAGACAGCAGCCGATAAAGAAGACATAGCAGCAATGCTGATCAACTCAAAAATAACTTCAATATTTTTGTTCCTGAAACAGAGATGGTAGGAGAATGCCTTACAAGAAATTATTATGACATACTTATGATGTTTGTAATTGATCAAATTTATAAGAAGAAATAATTATGTCTCAGATTCCTGTTAAGAGAAACATGACATTGGTGGCCCACCCCACTTTAAAAAGGAGCCCCCAGGACAGGCATCAGATTCTAAGTATTTTAAAAACACATTTCTACAAAACCAACAGGGCATTTGATGAAAAATGATAAAGCAAACTCTGTCTTGAATGCCTGCATTTAAGGGAGATTATATTCCCTTTGACTGAAATAAGAATATACAAAATAAAAATTTAGTATTATTGTATATTTTCAGCAAAGGAGTTTGGGTTCCATCTCTGTTTTCTGGGATTCATATCCTTAGCTATAAAACAGCTTCATGTTCTTTGAATGTCCTTGTTTGTTGAGCTTTTACATGTTATTTTGTTAGAAAGAATAAAGTATACACAGAAACGTATATACATATATATGTATGTTTGTATGTGAGTCCAGGTGCCTTTGACTCTACAAATGGAAAATGGATCCCATGGAACTGAAGTTACAGGATGCTGTAAGTTGCTTAATATGGGTTCTGAGAACTAAACTCAGGTCTGCTAAGCCATCTCTTGAAATCCTGACAGAGAATTATTGGTTTGTTTGTTTGTCTGTTTGAGAGAAGAGTACTTTTATTTTCTTGCTCTAAGGAAAACAAATTGAATTTTCACAGTTCTTACCAAAGATATGCATGGCCAGTTTCTTTTAGCCTCTAAAGATTTGTATTGAACCTACCTGCCTCTCTGTCATTGGGAGTTCTGCTGCTATGACCCTGGCTAAGCAAAGCATCAGTTTGCCAAGAGGCCAAAAAATGACAGGCCCTGTGCCTGATACACCCAACTTCACTGCCCTATTCTTAGATATTTCTTAGGAAATAGCTGCAATTCCTAATCTTATCAGATAAGAAATCGATGATACATATTAAGGTTGATTAATCCGTCCACTGAGCAAGCACACACATACACACACACACACAGACACAAGAATTTCATGAATTAGAGAAACTTTAACAAAGGAATGGGGAAGCATTCTTTTAAGAACTTATTATAAAAAACAAAGCCATTCTTTTTATGAAATTCTCCATTTCCTGACCCTTACCTTAGCACCATGATTGCTTCATTGATAAAGCGGTGTACACTCCATGCCTGCTCTTGATAGGCTGTGAGTCCAGAAAGACACCAAGCAGACAGGCATATACCAGCTGTAAAATTGCACACTCTGCCATCAGTGAGTCATCCAGACTACCTACTTCATCTCCTTCTACCCAAATATTGCATTTTCCCTCCCAATAAAGATGTTTTATAACAGCAATGTGGTGCTGTAACTCACAGAAGCTCAGCTGCTTACGTGCTCTCTGTGTCCTCTAACTCCCACCCGATCGGGTGAGCATATGTTCTATCTCTTTCATGAATTATTGGTTGGTGATTCCATGCTGGAATCTACACTTGGAAGGCAGTTTCCCCACCGCCATTGCCAAGATTCCTGCTCATTCTTCCAAGGTCCGTATTGTCTAATGGCTTCCATGTTGTAAAAGAATCCCTCAGGTAATACATCTAAGGGCTTGGTCTTCTAAATTCTCAATTAACAAAAACCATCCTGAGCTTACACAGTTACCTAAGGTGCTGCGGTTCCTCATTTTGGTTTTCAAATCACCATTTGTGTACACTATATTCAGAAAGGGGGAACCACTCTGCAGTGAGCAAACTCAATTGCAGACGTTTCAGAGTTCGGTGATGAGACTCTCAGTAGCTCAGCCCAGGGGAGCAGTACTCACAATTTTTCACCCCTCCTATTTTTCCACTAGTAAAGTTCAAGCAGGGGGAATAGACAAGATCCAGTAATAGAGCAGTGAGGGGATTTTGCTGCAGCCTTTGTCGTTTGAATTTTCTGGAAGGGATTCCAAAGCGTTCTCATGTGAGCAGGGGTTTTGTTCAAATGAGTATTTATTGGTAATCTCTTACCGGTGCTATATCGCATACTGGCTAAGGACCAAAGAGGGTGCATTTTCTCTCAATTGTCTGCATGGCAGATGATTACTGATGATGTGAACAGGAGGCAGAAATTGACTGGGCATTTCAGGGTAAAAAGACCCCACAAAAGAAAAGGTTCTATCTTGGCTATGAGCTGTCTATAGACTCTTCCTTGCCGGAGACCAGAGACACTGGAAGTGCTTAAGCCAAAAGTACCTGTGATTTTGTCATGGCCATAAGCTGGAGATGTCATGAAATGTGGAGAGGCGGGTCCAAGGTTCCTGATGTCTTTTCTGTAAAGAGTACCTCTTTCCCAGAAACCATATGAGAACATAACTGAAACTGTGGTCATTGAGTTTCTGGGACCTGTACCTCTGAAAGCTAAGAATAACAGAGCAGAATGAGGCTCCATCACTCTCAAAGATAACAAGATATTCCCATATTACTGAGTGTAAATAAACCATCATAGGAGAGGACGTGAACTTAGAAAGGTGTTTTGAGAGGAATCTGGGAGTAGGCTGGAGGAAACAAAGGTAGGCAGAAATATATCTCATTGAATACATTTTGGAAATCCTCAACAAGTCAATTTTGGAGCAGTCTTATTATCAGTTTTTAAAGAATTTTGCACAAAGTATTTCTGATCATATTCATCCTTCTCTCCTTCCTGATCCACCCCAACTTCTTTACCCACCCAACTTTGCTCCTCCTCCATCTCTCTCTCTTAAACTCATGAAGTCCTGCTTGAATTGTACAACCACTTTGGGTCATGGAGCCTTTCTTGAAGTATGGTCAGTATAGCAGAGGTCAGACCATTAAAGAAACCTTATTCCCCATCTCCCAACAGCTGTCAATGTCGATACTTACTGATCTAGGGATGGGTCTATGCCTACCACATTCCTATGTGCTAGCATTTTCTCTAGCTTAGGTATGTATGGGTCTTGTGCATACTGTCACAACCACTGTGAGTCCATCTGTGAAACTTCCAAGTTGTGGCCTAAAACCAATATTTTCTTACAGTCATCAAAGAGCTCTGGCTTTTATAGTCTTTTTGCCTCTGTTCCTTAAAGATCCCCAAGCCTTTAAGGAAGAGATACAATTCAGGTGTCCCATTGAAAGGACAAGCACTCCACAGTCTTATTTGTTGAATGATGAGTTGTGAGCCTTCATGGTCATCATAATCTATGACAAGAAGAAGCATCTCTGATACTAATTTGTGGATATAATCATAAGCATTAGGAGCTAGTTTAATACCATGAGCATTTAGCCAAGCAACATTACATATCCTTCCATTAGGCTGTGGATTCTTGGGCTCATTGACAGGGGCAGTTGTTAATTCCATCGTATGGAATGGTCCTTAAAGACAATCAGAAAGTAGTGATTTCAGTCTTTGTTAGGGTTTCTGTTGCTGTGATAAAATACCATGACCAAAAGGAGAGGAAAGGTTTATTTTGCCTTTTTTTATTGGATATTTTCTTTACATTTGAAATGTTTTCCCCTTTCTAGGTCTCCTGTTTGAAAACATTCTCCTCCATCTCTATGAGAATGTTCCTCCACCCATACATCCACTTCTGTCTTCCTGTCCTGGCATTCCCCTACACTGGGACATCGAACACCCTCAGGCCCACGGACCTCTCTTCCCACTGATATCCAACAAGGCCATCCTCTGCTACATATGCAGCCAGAGCCATGAATCCCTCCATGTGTACTCTTTGGTTGGTGGTCCAGTCCCCAGGAGCTCCAGGGGGTCTGGTCTGGTGGATGGACACTGTTGCTCCATCCCATGGGGCTATAAACCTCCTCAGGGGCTCCTTCAATCACTTCCCCAACTCCTCCATCGGGACACTGTGATCAATCCAATGGTTGGCTGTGAACATCGGCCTCTGTATTGGTCAGTCTCTGGCAGAGCCTCTCAGGAGACAGCCATATCAGGCTCCTGTCAGCAAGCACTTCCTGGCATCCACAATAGTGTCTGGGTTTGGTGAGTGTATATGGGATGAACCCAGGTGAGGAAGTCTCTGGATGGCATTTTGCCTTTCAACTCTCAGTCAATCACAGAGGGAAGTCAAGTAGCCATACAGGGCAAGAAGTGAAACAGAGAATGTGAAGCAATAATGCTTCTTATTGACTGTCTCCTCATGGTTTGCTCCTCCTGCTCTCTTACACAATCCTGAATCACCTGCCTAGAGATGGCACAGCTCAAAATGGGTTTGGGCTCTCCCATATCTATCGTTCATTAAGAGAATATACCGCAAGCTTTCACACAGCCAATCTACTGGGAATATTTTCTCAGTTGAGTTTTCCTCTTCCAAAATGACTCTGTTTTGTGTCAGGCTGATAGAAAACTAAGCGGAATAATTGATCCCTCATTAACTTGATACAACAATATATTACAATAGGAACAAACCATTTACTTTCTCGGTTATCCTCAAGGTTTCATATTAATATTGATATCTCAATATAAAACTTTTAAAAAGATTTTTTATTAGATATTTTCTTTATTTACATTTCGAATGTTATCCCCTTTCCTGGTTTCCCCTCTGAAACCCCCTATCCCAACCCCTCTCCCCATGCTTGTATGAGGGTGTTCCCCCACTCACCCACTCCTGCTTTCCCAGCCTGACAGTCCCATACACTGGGGCATCAAGCCTTCAAAGGATCAATGACCCCTCCTCTCATTGATGTCCGAAAAGGCTGTCCTTTGTTACATATGCGACTGGATCCATGGCCCCTCCATGTGTATTCTTTGGTTAGTGGTTTAGTCCCTGGGAGCTCAGGGGGGTCTGGTTGGTTGTTGTTGTTGTATTGTTGTTTCTCCTGTGGGGATGCAAACCCCTTCAGCTCCTTCAGACCTTTCTCTAACTCCTCCATTGGGGACCCAGTGCTCAGTCCAATGGTTGTCTGGGAGCATCTGCCTCTGTATTTGTCAGACTCTGGCAGAACTTCCCAGGAGACAGCTATATCAGGCTCCTGTCAGCAAGCACATCTTGGCATCCACAATGGTATCTGGATTTGGTAACTGTATATAGGGTTGGTCCCCAGGTGGGGCCTTTCCGTCAGTCTCTGCTCCATACTTAGTTTCTGTATCTCCACCCGTGGATATTTTGTTCCCCCCTTCTAAGAAGGACTGATGTATCCACATTTTGGTCTTCCTTCTTCTTGAGCTTCATGTGGTCTATGAATTGTATGTTGGGTAGTCCGAGATTTTGGGCTAATATCCACTTATCAATGACTATCCTCAGTCTTTTAAATTCCCAAAGTCTCTTTAAAAGGTCAAAACTTATCCAAACTATTCAATGTTTCTCTGGCTAGGAAAGCAGCTCCCAACTCTAGCAGATACTCCCTGGGAACACACGGGATACTCTGACCAGGAAAGTAAATAAGTGCATAACCAATCTTCAACCCTTTACTCATTCCTCCAAGTCCAAAGCCCCAGCCTCATTCCCAGCTCTGTACCAGACCATCTGCTGTGGCCTCTCCTCACTCTCTGCCCTACTTCCCAGGGGACTAATTAAGCAGATCCTGCTTTCCTCCTTGTGGAGAACTTCTACTGTTCCCATCCCATCTCTATTCCTATGCTTCAGGTCCCAATACATAGAAACACATTTTACCTATAACTACCCGCTGTCATGGGCACACCGATCAGAATCTCAGAAGATTGTCTGTCAGGTAAGACACACAATACTCTCCTAAGAACCAGAGAGGAAACAGGAACCAAATAACAATATGCCCACTCAACTAAGACATCAGCACCCAGAATTAAAATACTCCCAATCTCAGATGCCTAGAAAGCAGTATAAAAATGTAATCAATAATAACTAGAACAATATGTTTCTACTAGCACCTAGCAACCCTACTACAAGAAACCCAGAATATTCCAAAATAGCTGAGTCATAAGAAAAGCCTTTAAACAGCCTTTATGAATCTGATAAAGATCCTTCAAGAAGAAAATAATAACTTCCTTAAAGATATCTATAAAACACAAACAGTGGAAAGAAATGAATAAAACCGTTTAAGACCAGAAATGGGAAATAATCAATAAAAACATCCAAACTGAGGGAAATATAGAATTAAAGTGTTAGGAATTTGAACAGAAACCAAAGAGGCAAGCTTCACAAGCTGTGGAAGAAAGAATCTCAGACATTGAAGACACGATAGAAGAAGTGGGTACAATGGTCAAAGAAAATATTAAATCTAAAAAACTCCTGGTACAAAAAATCCAGGAAATCTGGGATATGATTAAAATATCAAATCTAAGAATGGTAGACATAAAGGGAATAGAAGAATTCCCAGCTTAAAGGCCCAGAAAATATTTTCAACTAAATAAAAGAAGAAAATGCTCCTAACTTAAAGAAGGAGATACCTGTAAAAGTATAAGAAATATAGAAAACACCAAATGGACTGGAAATTAAACGGAAAAACTTCTCAGCACACAATCCACAAAACACTGAGCATACAGATTAAAGCAAGAATATTAAAAGCTACAAAGGAAAAAACAAAACAAATAACATATAAAGGAAGACCTACTAAAATTACACCTGAAGTTTCACAGAGACCCTAAAAGCTAGGCAGCATGAATAGACATGCTGAAGATTTTAAAAGACCAAAGATGCTACCCAGAAACACTTGCAATTGCCATACATGGATAAATTAAGACATTACACGACAAAAATGAATTTATACAATATCTACCTGCAAATCCAGTCCTACAGAAGGTGCTAGAAGAAAAACAACAAGCTAAAGAGGTTTACTACATCAAAGAAACACAGGGAATAAATAATCCCAGACCAGCAAAGTTAAAAAGAATGGTAGTACATATAAATACATCAAAATATACAGACTAATAAAATGAATGTGAAAACACAACCCATCCTTCTGTTGCTTGCAAGACAGACTTTTACATCTAAGATAGATATCATCTTAGCATAAAAGTTGGATAATGATGTCCAAAGCAAATGGACTCAAGAAATAAGCTGGTACAGCCATATCTAACAACATATACTTTAAATAAAAAACTAATCAAAAAAGACAGGAGAAGGATATTACGTACTTACCAAAGAAAAAAATCTACCTAGAGGACATTTCAATTCTTAACATCTATGCCCCAAACAAAAGAGCACCCATGTTTATAAAAGAAACACTACTACAACTGAAATCACCTATTGATCTCATATATAATATTCCATTTTCTCTGATAAACAGATCATCCAAACAAAAACAAGACAAAGAAATGATGGCTCTAACTGGCATTACAAACCAAATGAAACTAATAGACATTTACAGAATGTTTTACTCAAACACAAAAGAATATATTTTGTCAGTACCACATGGAACTTTCTCCAACATGGACCATATACTCAGACATAAAGCAAGTAACAAGACATAAATGAAAATAGCAATAACACCCTGTATCCTATCTGACCACCATGGTTTAAAGCTTGATATCAACAACAGAAGCAACAGAAACTCACAAACCCATGGAAACTGAACCATGTTCTCCTGAATGAAAAAATGGGTCAAGTCAAAAATTAAGAAAGAACTCAAAGACTTTCTACAATTGGATGAAAATGTTTATACAGCATACCAAAACTTATGAGACACAAGGTTATTATCAGGGGCAAGTTACCAAGTGCCTACTTAAAAAAAAAAGTGGAATGATCTCATCCTAGCAACATGATAGTTATACACCTGAAAACTCTAGAACAAAAAGGAGAAATCACACTCAAAAGGAATGCATGGCAAGAAAGGACCTAACTCAGGGCTGAGATCAATAATGAAGAAATAAAAATAACAAGAAAACAATACAAAGAAACAAATCAATGAAAGAAAGAGTTGATTCTTTGAGAAAAACAAAGTTGGTAAAAACCCTTCTCTAAATTAACTAAATGGAAGAGAGAGACAATCTGAGTTAACATTTGAAATGAAAAGGGGGCTTAAAATAGAGACCAAAGATATCCAGAGAATTGTAATGGCATGCTTAAAAAAACTGTACTTTACCAAAATGGAAAATCTAAAAGAAATGGATAATTTTCTCAATACATATCACATACCAAAGTTAAATCAAGATTAGATACACAATTTAAATAAGCCTATAACCCCCAGCAAAATAGTAACACTCATTGAAAGTCCCCAACCAAACAAAGTTCATGGCCAGGTGATTTTAATGCAATTCCACCAGACTTTCAAAGAAGAGTTAATGCCAATACTCCTCAAGTTATTCCACAAAACTTAAATAGAAGGAACATTGCCCAATTCATTTTATGAAGGCATATTTATGCTGATACCCAAACCATGCAAAGAACCAACACAGAGACTTACAGGTCAATTTCTCTCATGAACATAGATGCAAAAATACTCAATAAAATACTTGCAAATGGAATCCAAGAACATATAAAAAATCATCCAACATTATCATGTAGGCTTCATCCTAGAGATGTGGGAATGATTCAACATATGTAAATCGATAAATGCAATCCATCATATCAACAAACAGAAAGACAAAAACCACATCATCACCTCATCAGATGCAGAAAGGCCTTTGACAAAATTCAACACCTGTTCATGATAAAGGTTCTGGAGAGATTATGCATACAAGTGACCTACCTAAACATAATAAAGGCAGGCTAGAGCAAGTTTATAGCCAACATCAAATTAAGAGGAGAGAAAATCAAAGTAATTCCACTAAAATTAGGAACATGACAAGGCTGTCCACTCTGACTATATCTATTCAATATAGTGCTTGAAGTCCTAGCTATATCAATAAGACAACTGAAGGAGATCAGGACATACAAATCAGAGAGGAAGTTAAAACATCATTATTCGTAGGTATGATTGTATATATAACTGACCCTAGTAATTCTACTAGGAAACTCTTACGGATGATAAGCACTTTTAGTAAATTAGCTGGATAAAAAGTTAATGCATGAAAGTCAGTAGCCTTCTTATATACATATGGTAAATTGAAGAAAACATAATCCAGGGAAACAACACCTTTCATAATAGCCTCAAATATTATAAAATATCTTAGGGTAACTCTAATCAAGCAAGTTGAATACTAGTATAATAAAAAACTCCAAGTCATTGAAGAAGATATCAAAAGATGGAAAGATCTCCCATGGTCATAAATCAGTATGATTAACATAATCAAAACAACCATCCTATCAAGAGCAATCTACAGGTTCAGTGCACTCTCCATCAAAATCCCAACACAACTATTCACAGATCTTGAGAAGATAACTTTCATCTTCATATGGAAATAATAAAAGAAGTGCTGAAGGTTTTACCATTCCCAATTTCAAGTTGTACTACAGAGCAATAGTAATAAAAGCAGCATGGTATTATCATGAAAACATACATATTTAATGGAATTGAGTTGAAAACTCAGATGAAAATCCACATATCTATGGACACCTGATTTTTTTTTTAATAAAGAAGCTAGAAATACATACTAGAAAAAGACAGCATCTTCAACAAATGTTGCTGGTAAACCTAGATAGCTGGTTTTAGAAGAATCCAAATAGATCCATACTGATCACTCTGCACAAAACTTACCTCCAAATTAAGCAAAGACTTCAACATAAAATGAGGCACATAATAAACTTGATAAAACAGAAAATGAGGTATAGACTGGAACTCACTGGCATAAGAGACAACCTTCTAAAAAGTAGGCCGATAGCACATGCATTAAAATCAACAGCTAAACATTGGGACCTCATGAAACTAATAAGCTTCTGGATGGCAGAGAACAGCATCCGTTGGACAAAGTGGCAGCCTACAGAATGGGAAAAGATTTTTACCAATTCTACATTTGAAAAAGGGTGAATATCCATAATATGTAAAGAACTAAAAAAAAAATAAACAAGTAAACCTACATATCAAGAAAACAATCCAATTTAAAAATGGGGTACAGAGCCAAACAGAATTCTCAATAGAGGAAACTCAAACAGCTGAGCAACACTTAGAAATGTTCAATGTCTTTAGCCATTAGGGAAATTCAAATCAAAACTATCTTGAGATCCTATCTTACACCTATCAGGATGGCTAAAGATCAATAAAGCAATGGAAGCTTATGTTGCTGAGGATGTGATTTAAGAAGAACCCTTCATTCATTGCTGCTGGGAATGCGAACTTGTACAGCCACTATGGAAACTATGGCTATTCCTCAGGAAAATGGGAATTGATATAACTAAAGATCCAGCTATACCATTCTTGTGCATATACCCAAGGGAGACTTCATTGAAGCACAAAGAAACCCATTCAACCACATTTATTTCTTGTCTCTTCATAATAGCCAGAACCTGGAAACAATCTAGATGTCCCCATACAAAGAATGAATAAGAGAAATATTGTACATTTATACAATGGAGTGGGTCTGCAGCCCTATAGGAGGAACAACAATATGAACTACTCAGTACCAGAGCTAGTGTCTCTAGCTGCATTTGTAGCAGAGGGTGGCCTAGGTGGCCATCATTGGGAGGAGAGGCCCTTGGTCTTGTGAAGATTATATGCCCCAGTATAGGGGAATGCCAGGGCCGGGAAGCTGGAGTGAATGGGTTGGGGAGCAGGGGGAGAGGGAAGGATATAGGGGATTTTTGGAGAGGAAACTAGGAAAGGGGACAACATTTGAAATGTAAATGAAGAAAATATCTAATAAAAATTTTGTAAAAATTAAAAAAAAAAAGAAAATGGCATCATTGATTTTGCACTTACAATTTACAAGATAAAAATAGAAAAAAAAAATCCCGGCTGAGGTATCTCACATCTAGAAAGAAAAAAAAAAAGGTATGTATTTATGTATATGTAGATATTAGCTGTTCAGTCAATGATAACCAAATATGTTTCATAGAACTACAGAAGATAAATATAGAGTTATAGACTAGAGGTATAGATAGATCACAATGGGAAAGGGAAGTATAATAAGCAATTATGGGTGAATTGGAGGGCGTGGAAATCGAGAATCAAGTGTGGTATCAGGGCAGGAGTGAAATGTGGATACAGTGAGAGACAGCTAAAATTAAGAGACATTTGATGGATAGTATGGAAACATAATAGTATATACATACATGAAGGTGATCTAAGTTAAAATGCCAAATTTAATGGGAGAGGGAATCCTGACTGGTTACTTTTTGACATCTCACAAAGCTTTCAGTACCAGGATTGGGTTACATCTACTTGAATTGTTGGTCATAGGAGTCACACCTGGAATCCCCAAACAACCCAGGCTGTTGCCAAGACAAGAGATTCCTCTGCAAGAGTGCCTTGCTGAAGAACACACCTAGACAACTCATTGAACACTGAGAATTTGAGCCGGTGCCTTCATAGATCCTTCACCACTAAGTTCTAGTATCTGGCACAGGAAGGTACTCTGCACACTACCAAAAGAGAAAAGTAAATGCCAACCTATCCACAAGCTCTTTGATGTATATTGTTATCCTACCTGCAAGATATGCTAAGGCAATGATGGCATAAAGATTATAAGTATAACCAAATGATATATGATTTGACTTAAGACTCACTCTGTGAGATAGAATCCATATCTGAAGCTGCCTGGATGTTTAAGAACCTGAGACAAAATAGCCCAAGGGCCTAAGGTAAAACCAAATACTACTGGTCTAAAAAGAAAACAAAAGCAAACAAACAACAAAACACCATGATATGACTCCTAATCACCTTCAGCTATACACATAGAGCAAGTGTCTTTTTTCAGTTGTCAGCAGCAAAGTTTGCTCCTGTCGCAGAGTCCCATAGCCAGACACCATACAAAGAGCGAGAGGCCTTGGAACTCTCAGCCCTAAATAGGATGTCTCCATCAAATCCTCTGCCTTGAGCTCAGATCACCCTTTTGGAAGAAGTGATAGAAAGAATGTAAGAATCACAGGGGATGGAGGACACCAAGAAAATGAGACCCTTGAAAAAAAACAAGACCCTCAAAATCAACATAAGCAAAGCTCATATAAACTCAGAGAGACTTAGAGTGCCCAGGGCCTTCACGGGTCTACACCAGGTCCTCTTTGTCTATAGTATGGCTTCCAGTTTAGTCTTTTCTCCCCAGGAATTTTTTTAGTGTATGAATGAGTGTGTCCCTGACTCTTATGATTTCTTTTGGGCTCTCTTCCTTCTATTGGATAGTCTTGTGATAGTTTTTGTTCTTTTCTTACTACTATACTTTGTTTCATGTGTTTTATTATTTATTATCTCTTAGAAGCTTGTTCTTTTTTTAATGCGAGACAGAAAGAGAGTATGCGCAGAGGGGAGGGGAGCTTTCGAGGAACTGGGAAGAGTGGAGACACAGGAAACCATAATCAGGATGTATTCTGTATGGAACAAATCTACTTTAAGTAAAAGGGGAAAAAAACAATTCAAAGTCCATTTATAATTCCAAAGTCTTTTAACTAGGGATTCTTGTAAAATCAAAAATAGGTTACATACTTCTTATATCAAAAAAGCAAGAACCAGCACACAGATACAATCAGATGAAACAAACAAGCAAAAGTTCAACAGTGTAAAGCAGGGAATACTGCCAGAAGTTCATGAACTTCTGCTTTCCAAAGAGCATAGGTGGCTCCAGTCCTCAGGATCTGCCATTCAGAGAACATGCAGCTTATTTCAAAGGCTCAGGGAGGCTCCACTCCACATCTGCTCCTTTCTTTGGTGGTCATTCCATGGTACTGGCATCTCAAAACACTGGCATCTTTATTGCAAGTGGGTTGTACCATTACCAAAAGTCTCTCTAGGGCTCTATTCCACATAGTTCAAGCTTCAGCTTCTGTCTGTAATCCCTTCAATCCTGGGGATTCTACTACATCTGAGGCTGCATCTTTGCTAATGTTCTCTCCTTCCTGCTCATGGAGCCAAGTCTCAGGTGTTAACCCCTCCATCCCTCCAAAACCAATGCCACCTGAGGACATCTTACATTACCAAGTATTGTTGCCAGCACTGGGTATCATCTTGGTGCTCTATGAACTGCATCTTCTGTATGCTGATACTGACAAATATTTCAAATAAGATTTTTTCCTCAAGGAGGCTTATATCTTCTTAATCACAGGTGTTTCTTTGGCCCTAACTAGTCAGGATCAATTATTTCAGAAAAGCAGAGTTCACTTTAGTGGTTCTGGTCTCTTGGTAATCACAACTGATTCTTTAGGCCCATCTGACCAAAACCACAGATTCTTTTATATATATATAAAATATTGGATATTTCCTTTATTTAAATTTCAAATTTTATCCCCTTTCCCGGTCCCACCGCCACCCCCTATTCCACCCCCTGCTTCTATGGCGGTGTTTCCCCACCCACTCCTGCCTCCCTACTCTTGAATTCTCCTACACTGGAGCATCAAACCTTCACAGGACCAAGGGCCTCTCCTCCCATTGATGCCTGACAAGGCCATCCTCTGCTACATATGCAGCAGGAGCCGTGGGTCTATCCCTGTGTACTCCTTGGTTGGTGGTTTAGTCCCTGGAAGCTCTGGGGTGTCTCGTTAGTTGATATTGTTAGAACCACAGATTATTAATTCTAATATCAAATAAATAAGAATCTTTAGAGGACTGTCAAACTTCTCTCTAAAACTTCACAAGCCTGGCCTCCATCACTTGCTTACACTATTTTCAGCATCATCTTCTAAGTTGCCACATACTTGATTAAGTTCTGAATGTTCAATGGCTTTTCTAGCTTCAAGTTCCAAAGACCTTCCACAATCCTCCCCAAACCAATCATGTTAACTACAGCAATAGAATACTTTCTGCCTTAGTTAAGGTTTCAATGGTTGGAGCTAACAACATGATCAAAAGCAATTTGAGAACGAAAATGTTTATTTCAACTTCTAATCCTTGCCACACTCTGTCACTGAAGAAAGCCAGGGTAGGGGCTCAAGGATGGTACTGGTACAGAAACCAGGGAGGAATGCTGCTTACCGACTTGCTTAGCCTGCTTTCTAATATAACCTAAGATCATTGGTTCAAGATTGGGCTCTTACATATCAATCATTAATCAAGAAAATGCCTGACAGTTTCTCACAGGCATGTCTGGTGAAAGCATGTCTCAGTTGAGGTTCCCTCTTGCCATATGATTAAACTTTGTGTTAAATTGGTAAAATAAATAAATAAATAAATAAATAAATAAATAAAACCAAGATAGTTACTCCCATAATGTCTATACCTATATTGCATTATCACATTGGTGGGCATATATTGTCAGGAGAGTTCTTTTTAAAATTTTATTCCCACACCCCCTTACAGTAGCTTTCAGGGTTCGTAGTGGGTGATATTGTTGCCTACTTTTCTCCTCTAGTAGTAGGTGTAGCCTTATGATAGTCTTCCAGCTTTATGAAAGCTATTCAGTACTAATGAATATTCCAGATGAGTACTGATTAAATCTTTCCACTTTCTATAACTTAAGTATGTTAGATCCCAGAAAGTAGCCAAGAGTATTGGCAATAAATAGCCTGTAATGCTTGGAAGTCTATGTGACCACATTGGTCAACAACTCAAAGAGAAGCAACTCATTTCTGGTACTGAAGATTTTATTTGGTATGTGTGGTTGTAATATTACCCCCAACCCCATTATAGAGTAACGTCACTTAAACTCATTTTACCCATGTATACATTTTATGAATGTGGTAGGTTTCCACATGGCTTTTTTCCTCAAGGCCTTTCCTGTTAGTATTCCTTCTGATATTGCTCCTCTGCCTTGCCCGCTCATTCCTAACCTCATTTAGTCCTTCCTGATCTATTTTCCTTTCTCCCTTTATAATATACTTTATTTCACCTTCCTTGAAAGATTTCCTCTTACTATTTCTATAACCTCTGTGGTATTCCAAGTTAAATACCTTTAGCTAAAACTCAAAAACTAACATCCCATATGTGAGAAAAAAAGCAATGTTTGTATTTCTGAGTCTGTGTACCTGACTCAGGATGTTTACAGCTCCATTCATTCACTTATGAGTTTCATAACTAACTTTTCTTAACCACTGAATTATATTCAATGATATAAACATTTTCATTATCCACTTCTCAGTTTACATTTGGGCTGTTTCCAGTTCCTAGATATTATAAAAAAGGAGAAATGAGGACAAATGAGCAAGTATCTCTGTAGTGAGATATACAGTTCTTTGGTTATATGATCAAGAATGGTACAGATGGATCATATGGTATATCTATTTCCAGTAGTTTTGGGAATCTCCATACTGATATCATATTGGTTGCATCACTTCTCACTGGCATCTTCAGTTGAATAAGCTTCTCCCTTCCCACAACATCCTCATCAGTATTGGTTGTCACATTTTTATTACTGTTAGCCATTATTATGTGTGGTGAGATGAAATGTCAAAATAGTTTAAATTTGTGTTTTCTTGATTGCTAAGGATGTTGAAGGTTTTAAAAGTGTCTTTCAGTTATTTTCAGTTATTCAGTTTTATCTTTTGAGAAAGCTCATTTTGTTTTCTAGATGTTTGGGTTTTTGAGTGACTTGCATAGTATGGGTTCAATACTAACCATTTTAAGATTTATAGCTGTATATATATAAAAGCTGGTGAAAGCTTTTTGCTTGTTTTGCTTTCTATAGGTGCCTCTACACGTGAATGATGATGCCTTTTGCTATTCAGAGACATATTAGTTTCATGTGTTCCCGTTTGTTAATCATTGCTCTTAATGTTTGTGCATTTTGGGTCCTATTTAGAAGTCTTTTCTGTGTCAATAAGTTCAAGTGTATTCCTTTCTCCTTGATCAGATTCAAGGTACCAGGTCTTACAAGTTGGGGTGTTACATCTACTTAAAGTTGAGTTTAGTGCAGAGGAAGAGATACAAATCTAGTTTCATTATTCCAAACAGAGATTCTAACCAGATTTGACGAACACCACTTGATAAACATGTGGTCTTCAGTGTGTATTTTTCACAGAATTGGCAAAAATTAGGCATCTTCAGGTACACAGACTTATATCTGAGTTGTCAACTGAATTCCATTGAATAATGTGTTGGCTTTAATTAGAGTATCATCCTGGTTTTATTACGATTATTCTGGACTATAACTTGAACTCAGGAATGTGAAACCTCCAGTAGTTGTTTGGGATTTTTTCTGGCTATCCTGAATATTTTGTGTTTCCATCTGAAGTTCAAGATTTTCTTTCAATGTCTGTGATAAATTGTGTTGGAGTTTTGATGGCGTCTCATTGATTCTGTACATTGCTTTTGGTAGGAAGGCCATTTTCAAAATATAATTCTATGAGGATGGGGGAAAGTGAATCTATCTTCTGGTATTTTCCTTTTAAAAAATTATTTATTAGATATTTTCTTCATTTACATTTCAAATGCTATCCCAAAAGTCCCCTATACTCTCTCCTGCCCTGCTCCCCTACACACAAACCCCCACTTCTTGGCCCTAGCATTCCCCTGTACTGAGGCATATAAAGTTTGCAAGACCAAGGGGCCTCTCTTCCCAATGATGGCCGACTAGGCCATCTTCTGATACATATGCAGCTGGAGACACGAGCTCTGGGGTACTGATTAGTTCATATTGTTGTTCTACCTATAGGGTTGCAGATCACTTCAGCTCCTTGGGTGCTTTCACTAGATCCTCTATTGGGGGCCCTGTGTTCCATCTTTTTTTATTTTATTTTAATTAGGTATTTTCTTCATTTACATTTCCAATGCTATCCCAAAAGTGTCCCATACCACCCCCTGAGTCCCCTACCTACCCACCCCCACTTCTTGGCCCTGGCGTTCCCTTGTGCTGGGACATATAAAGTTTGCAAGACCAATGGGCCTCTTTTTCCACTGATGGCTGACTAGGCCATCTTCTGATACATATGCAGCTAGAGACACGAGCTCCGGGGAGTACTGGTTAGTTCATATTGTTGTTCCACCTATACGGTTGCAGATCCCTATAGCTCCTTGTGTACTTTCTCTAGCTCCTCCATTGGGGGCCCTGTGATCCATCCAATAGCTGACTGTGAGCATCCACTTCTGTGTTTGCTAGACCCTGGCATGGCCTCACAAGAGACAGCTATATCAGGATCCTTTCAGCAAAATCTTGTTAGTGTGTGCAATGGGATCAGCGTTTGGAGGCTGATTATGGGATGGATCCCCGGGTATGGCAGTCTCTAGATGGTCCATTCTTTCCTCTCAGCTCCAAACTTTGTTTCTGTAACTCCTTCCATTGGTGTTTTGTTCCCAGTTCTAAGAAGGGGCAAAGTTTCCACACTTTGGTATTCGTTCTTCTTGAATTTCATGTGTTTTGCAAATTGTATCTTATATCTTGGGTATTCTAAATTTCTGGGCTAATATCCACTCATCAGTGAGTACATATCATGTGAGTTCTTCTGTGATTGGGTTGCCTCACTCAGGATGATGCCCTCCAGGTCCATCCATTTGCCTAGGAATTTCATAAATTCATTCTTTTTAATAGTTGGGTAGTACTCCATTGTGTAAATGTGCCACATGTTCTGTATCCATTCCTCTGTTGAGGGGCATCTGGTGTCTTTCCAGCTTCTGGCTATTATAAATAAGGCTGCTAGGAACATAGTGGAGCATGTGTCCTTACCGGTTGGGACATCTTCTGGATATATGCCCAGGAGAGGTTTTGCGGGATCCTCTGGTAGTACTATGTCTAATTTTCTGAGGAACGGCCAGACTGATTTCCAGAGTGGTTATACAATCTTGCAATCTCACCAAAAATGGAGGAGTGTTCCTCTTTCTCCACATCCTCTCCAGCATCTACTGTCACCTAAATTTTTGATCTTAGCCATTCTGACTGGTGTGAGGTGGAATCTCAAGGCTGTTTTGATTTGCATTTCCCTGATGATTAAGGATGCTGAATATTTTTTCAGGTGCTTCTCAGCTATTCGATATTCCTCAGGTGAGAATTCTTTGTTTAGCTCTGAGCCCCATTTTTTAATGGGGTTATTTGATTTTCTGAAGTCTACCTTCTTGAGTTCTTTATATATATATTGGATATTAGTCTCCTATCTGATTTAGGATAGGTAAAGATCCTTTCCCAATCTGTTGGTGGTCTTTTTGTCTTATTGACGGTGTCTTTTGCCTTACAGAAGCTTTGCAATTATATGAAGTCCCATTTGTCGATTCTCGATCTTACAGCACAAGCCATTGCTGTTCTATTAAGGAATTTTTCCCTGTGCCCATATCTTCAAGGCTTTTCCCCACTTTCTCCTCTATAAATTTCAGTGTCTCTGTTTTTACGTGGAGTTCCGTGATCTGCTTAGATTTGACCTTAGTAATCCATCAACGTAAATCTTTATATAAACAAACTCAAAGACAAAAACCACATGATCATCTTGTTAGATTCGGAGAAAGCATTTGAAAAAATCCAACACCCATTCATGATAAAAGTTTTGGAATGATCAGGAATTCAAGGTCCATACCTAAACATGATAAAAGCAATCTACAGCAAACCAGTAGCCAACATCAAAGTAAATGGTGAGAGGCTGGAAGCAATCCCACTACAATCAGGGACTAGACAAGGCGGCCCACTTTCTCCCTATCTATTCAACATTGTACTTGAATTCCTAGCCAGAGCAATTCGACAAAAGGAGATCAAGGAGATACAAATTGGAAAGGAAGAAGTCAAAATATCACTTTTTACAGATGATATGATAGTATATATAAGAGATCCTAAAAATTCCACCAGAGAACTCCTAAACCTGATAAACAGCTTCAGTGAAGTAGCTGGATATAAAATTAACTCAAACAAGGCAATGGCCTTTCTGTACACAAAGGATAAACAGGCTGAGAAAGAAATTAGGGAAACAACACCCTTCTCAATAGTTGCAAATAATATAAAATATCTTGGCGTGGCTCTAACTAAGGAAGTGAAAGATCTGTATGATAAGAACTTCAAGTCTCTGAAGAAAGAAATTAAAGAAGATCTCAGAAGATAAAAAGATCTCCCATGCTCATGGATTGGCAGGATCAACATTGTAAAAATGGCTTTCTTGCCAAAAATAATCTACAGATTCAATGCAATCCCCATCAAAATTCCAATTCAATTCTTCCACGAATTAGAAAGAGCAATCTGCAAATTCATCTGGAATAACAAAAAACCTAGTATAGCACAAACTCTTCTCAAGGATAAAAGAACCTCTGGTGGAATCACCATACCTGTCCTAAATCTGTACTACAGAGCAATTGTTTTAAAAACTGCATGGTACTGGTTACCATGCAGTTTTTAAAACTAGTCTACTAGCGACAGACAAGTAGACCAATGAAATAGAATTGAAGACCCAGAGATGAACCCACACACCTATGGTCACTTGATCTTTGACAAGGGAGCTAAAACCATCGAGTGGGAAAAAAGACAGCATTTTCAACAAATGGTGCTGGCACAACTGGTGGTTATCATGTAGAAGAATGGGAATTGAGCCATTCCTGTGTTCCATCCTATAGATGACTGTGAGCATCCACTTCTTTCTCTCTCTCTCTCTCTCTCTCTCTCTCTCTCTCTCTCTCTCTCTCTCTCTCTCTCTCTGTCTGTCTCGCTCTAGTTTTATTCTAAGTTTTGTTTGTTTGATCGTTTTAATTTTGAAATGAATGGCTTTCTTTCTCTAATTTCTCTTCCAACCCCTTTGCCATTTTATATGGAAATAATACTTATTTTTGTGTTATAATTTTGTATCTTGGTGTATATCAAAAGTGTAAAAGTTTTCCGGTGGGTTTTAAATTCTTTTATGCATAAAACCATATCATCTGCATATAAAGATACTTTAACTACTTTTCCTATTTGAATTTCTTTTATCTATTCCACTTGCCTTTTTGCTGTCTCTAAGACTTCAAGCACTATATTAAACGTAAATGGAGAAAGAGGACATGCTTGCCTTGTTCCTGGATTTAGTCAATTAGAATGTTGTCTGTTGCATGGACTTCCGTTTATCATGTCAGCATTACTTATACTGAGATTCTCCAGGATGATTTTTGTGATGAGATGTTAGACTTTGTTCAAGGCCCTTGCCTTCTGTGATGATTATTGGTCTCTGTTCTTGAGTCTACTTATATAATAGATTTATGTATATTAATTTACTTTAATGTTGCATCTCTGAATCTTTCAGATGGAACAGACCTGGTGTGTAATGGTGATGGTTAATGACTGATGTGTTCCTAAATATATTTTGCATGTATTTTATTGATAATTTTTGAGAATATCCATCTTTATTATTAGAGATATTAGCCTATAATTTTCTTTTTCCTTGTCTAGTCTAGGTATCAGGGTAATGATATTCCTAAAAATAATTAGGAAATGTTACTTCATTTTTAGTTTTTCAGAAGAGTTTGAGGAAAAGTATTGGTGTTAATTTTTACTTGGGGATCTGGTAGAATTCTACACTGAATCCGTTTGCCCAAATGGATAATATTTAGCTAGGAAATGTTAAATTACTGTTGCCATTTCATTGGATGTTACAGCTCTATAGATATCATTTATTTCAGCCTGATTTAACTTTGAATACATTGTATACATCTAGAAATTCATCTATTTCTTTTAGATTTTACAGCTTTGTAGAATATGGGTTTTAAAGTATAAAGTTAGGATTCTCTTTAATTGATCTGTCTGTTGTGATTTTTCACTTATAGTCTTTTAATTTTATTAATTTGAATTTCTCTTTTGATTAATTTGACTAAAGATTTGTCAATCTTTCCAAAGAAACAACTCTTGTTTCATCAATTATTTGCACTGCATTTTCATTTCTATTTCATTAATTTCTTCCTTTATTATCTCTTCCTATCTACTCTTCATAGCGTTCTTGTTTTATGAGACTTTCAAGTGTATCATTAAGTTCTTAGTGTAATATATACCCTGTTTTGGGTTGTTATTGTTGCATATATAATGCTGTAAATTTTCCTGAAAGAACTGCCTCCACTATGTCTCAATGATTTTGATATTGTTGTTTTCATTTTCATTTAATTCTAGAAATTTCCTCCTTTTTTTTTTCTCCTTGATCAATTTTTCCTTTAGAAGTATTTTGTTTAGGTTCCATTAGTTTGTGTAGTTCTTTTTTTTGCCATTTTTGTTAGTCATATCCAGCTTTATTCTTTTATTGTCATATTGGATACAAGGTATGATTTCAACTTTTCTCCATTCATTGAGAATTATTTTGCTTCCTAATTTGCTGTCAGCTTGGGAGAAAGTTTCATGAGCTGCTCTTTAGAATAAAGTACATTCATTGAGTGAAGTGTTCTGTAGAAATCTGTTCAGGCCAATAGATTTATGTTGTTATTTAACCCACTTAATTTTTCTCTGGATGCCTTGTATATTGGCAAGAGTAATGTATTGAAGTCATCAAATTGTTAGGGCTGACCTGTGATTTTAAATCTAATAATCTTCTCTTTATGAAGTTGAGTGCACCTATGTTTTGGCAAGTAAAACATGATTGTGATACCCTCCTGTAGGTTTCCTTTCAATAAATATGAAGTATCTTTCTCTGTCTCTTCTGACTGGTTTTGGTTTGAAGCCTCTTTTGGCAGATGATAGAATATCTGTGCTTGCTTTTCTCTTTATTCCATTTGTTGGAAGACAACTTTTTCATTATTTTTTTTCCATTTTTTATTAGGTATTTAACTCATTTACATTTCCAATGCTATACCAAAAGTCCCCCATATCCACCCACCCCCACTCCCCTGCCAACCCACTCCCCCTTTATGGCCCTGGTATTCCCCTGTACTGGGGCATATAAAGTTTGCAAGTCCAATGGGCCTCTCTTTCCAGTGATGGCCGACTAGGCCATCTTTTGATATATATGCAGCTAGAGTCAAGAGCTCCGGGGTACTGGTTAGCTCATAATGTTGTTCCACCTATAGGGTTGCAGATCCCTTTAGCTCCTTGGCTACTTTCTCTAGCTCCTCCATTGGGAGCCCTATGATCCATCCATTAGCTGACTGTGAGCATCCACTTCTGTGTTTGCTGGGCCCCGGCATAGTCTCACAAGAGACAGCTACATCTGCGTCCTTTCAATAAAATCTTGCTAGTGTATGCAATGGTGTCAGCGTTTGGATGCTGATTATGGGGTGGATCCCTGGCTATGGCAGTCTCTACATGGTCCATCCTTTCATCTCAGCTCCAAACTCCGTCTCTGTAACTCCTTCCATGGGTGTTTTGTTCCCAAATCTAAGGAGGGGCATAGTGTCCACACTTCAGTCTTCATTCTCCTTGAGTTTCATGTGTTTAGCAAATTATATCTTATATCTTGGGTATCCTAGGTTTGGGGCTAATATCCACTTATCAGTGAATACATATTGTGTGAGTTTCTTTGTGAATGTGTTACCTCACTCAGGATGATGCCCTCCAGGTCCATCCATTTGGCTAGGAATTTCATAAATTCATTTTTTTTAATAGCTGAGTAGTACTCCATTGTGTAGATGTACCACATTTTCTGTATCCATTCCTCTGTTGAGGGGCATCTAGGTTCTTTCCAGCTTCTGGCTATTATAAAGAAGGCTGCTATGAACATAGTGGAGCATGTGTCCTTCTTACCTGTTGGGGCATCTTCTGGATATATGCCCAGGAGAGGTATTGCTGGATCCTCCGGTAGTACTATGTCCAGTTTTCTGAGGAACCGCCAGACTGATTTCCAGAGTGATTGTACAAGCCTGCACTCCCACCAACAATGGAGGAGTGTTCCTCTTTCTCCACATCCTCGCCAGCATCTGCTGTCACCTGAATTTTTGATCTTAGCCATTCTGACTGGTGTGAGGTGGAATCTCAGGGTTGTTTTGATTTGCATTTCCCTGATGATTAAGGATGTTGAACATTTTTTCAAGTGCTTCTCTGCCATTCGGTATTCCTCAGGTGAGAATTCTTTGTTCAGTTCTGAGCCCCATTTTTTAATGGGGTTATTTGATTTTCTGAAGTCCACCTTCTTGAGTTCTTTATATATGTTGGATATTAGTCCCCTATCTGATTTAGGATAGGTAAAGATCCTTTCCCAATCTGTTGGTGGTCTTTTTGTCTTATTGACGGTGTCTTTTGCCTTGCAGAAACTTTGGAGTTTCATTAGGTCCCATTTGTCGATTCTCGATCTTACAGCACAAGCCATTGCTGTTCTGTTCAGGAATTTTTCCCCTGTGCCCATATCTTCAAGGCTTTTCCCCACTTTCTCCTCTATAAGTTTCAGTGTCTCTGGTTTTATGTGAAGTTCCTTGATCCACTTAGATTTGACCTTAGTACAAGGAGATAAGTATGGATCGATTCGCATTCTTCTACACGATAACAACCAGTTGTGCCAGCACCAATTGTTGAAAATGCTGTCTTTCTTCCACTGGATGGTTTTAGCTCCCTTGTCGAAGATCAAGTGACCATAGGTGTGTGGGTTCATTTCTGGATCTTCAATTCTATTCCATTGGTCTACTTGTCTGTCTCTATACCAGTACCATGCAGTTTTTATCACAATTGCTCTGTAGTAAAGCTTTAGGTCTGACATGGTGATTCCGCCAGAAGTTCTTTTATCCTTGAGAAGACTTTTTGCTATCCTAGGTTTTTTGTTATTCCAGACAAATTTGCAAATTGCTCCTTCCAATTCGTTGAAGAATTGAGTTGGAATTTTGATGGGGATTGCATTGAATCTGTAGATTGCTTTTGGCAAGATAGCCATTTTTACAATGTTGATCCTGCCAATCCATGAGCATGGGAGATCTTTCCATCTTCTGAGATCTTCTTTAATTTCTTTCTTCAGAGATTTGAAGTTTTTATCATACAGATCTTTCACCTCCTTAGTTAGAGTCACGCCAAGATATTTTATATTATTTGTGACTATTGAGAAGGGTGTTGTTTCCCTAATTTCTTTCTCAGCCTGTTTATTCTTTGTATAGAGAAAGGCCATTGACTTGTTTGAGTTTATTTTATATCCAGCTACTTCACCGAAGCTGTTTATCAGGTTTAGGAGTTCTCTGGTAGAATTTTTAGGGTCACTTATATATACTATCATATCATCTGCAAAAAGTGATATTTTGACTTCCTCTTTTCCAATTTGTATCCCCTTGATCTCCTTTTGTTGTCGAATTGCTCTGGCTAATACTTCAAGTACTATGTTGAAAAGGTAGGGAGAAAGTGGGCAGCCTTGTCTAGTCCCTGATTTTAGTGGGATTGCTTCCAGCTTCTCTCCATTTACTTTGATGTTGGCTACTGGTTTGCTGTAGATTGCTTTTATCATGTTTAGGTATGGGCCTTGAATTCCTGATCTTTCCAAAACTTTTATCATGAATGGGTGTTGGATCTTGTCAAATGCTTTTTCTGCATCTAACGAGATGATCATGTGGTTTTTGTCTTTGAGTTTGTTTATATAATGGATTACATTGATGGATTTTCGTATATTAAACCATCCCTGCATCCCTGGAATAAAACCTACTTGGTCAGGATGGATGATTGCTTTAATGTGTTCTTGGATTCGGTTAGCGAGAATTTTATTGAGGATTTTTGCATCGATATTCATAAGAGAAATTGGTCTGAAGTTCTCTATCTTTGTTGGATCTTTCTATGGTTTAGGTATCAGAGTAATAGTGGCTTCATAAAATGAGTTGGGTAGAGTACCTTCTACTTCTATTTTGTGAAATAGTTTGTGCAGAATTGGAATTAGATCTTCTTTGAAGGTCTGATAGAACTCTGCACTAAACCCATCTGGTCCTGGGCTTTTTTTGGTTGGGAGACTATTAATAACTGCTTCTATTTCTTTAGGTGATATGGGACTGTTTAGATGGTCAACTTGATCCTGATTCAACTTTGGTACCTGGTATCTGTCCAGAAATTTGTCCATTTCGTCCAGGTTTTCCAGTTTTGTTGAGTATAGCCTTTTGTAGAAGGATCTGATGGTGTTTTGGATTTCTTCAGGATCTGTTGTTATGTCTCCCTTTTCATTTCTGATTTTGTTAATTAGGATTTTGTCCCTGTGCCCTTTAGTGAGTCTAGCTAAGGGTTTATCTATCTTGTTGATTTTCTCAAAGAACCAACTCCTCGTTTGGTTAATTCTTTGAATAGTTCTTCTTGTTTCCACTTGGTTGATTTCACCCCTGAGTTTGATTATTTCCTGCCGTCTACTCCTCTTGGGTGAATTTGCTTCCTTTTTTTCTAGGGCTTTTAGATGTGTTGTCAAGCTGCTAGTATGTGCTGTCTCCCGTTTCTTCTTGGAGGCACTCAGAGCTATGAGTTTCCCTCTTAGAAATGCTTTCATTGTGTCCCATAGGTTTGGGTACGTTGTGGCTTCATTTTCATTAAACTCTAAAAAGTCTTTAATTTCTTTCTTTATTCCTTCCTTGACCAAGGTATCATTGAGAAGAGTGTTATTCAGTTTCCACGTGAATGTTGGCTTTCCATTATTTATGTTGTTATTGAAGATCAGTCTTAGGCCATGGTGGTCTGATAGGATACATGGGACAATTTCAATATTTTTGTATCTATTGAGGCCTGTTTTGTGACCAATTATATGGTCAATTTTGGAGAAGGTCCCGTGAGGTGCTGAGAAGAAGGTATATCCTTTTGTTTTAGGATAAAATGTTCTGTAGATATCTGTCAGGTCCATTTGTTTCATAACTTCTGTTAGTTTCACTGTGTCCCTGTTTAGTTTCTGTTTCCACGATCTGTCCTTTGAAGAAAGTGGTGTGTTGAAGTCTCCCACTATTATTGTGTGAGGTGCAATGTATGCTTTGAGCTTTACTAAAGTGTCTCTAATGAATGTGGCTGCCCTTGCATTTGGTGCGTAGATATTCAGAATTGAGAGTTCCTCTTGGAGGATTTTACCTTTGATGAGTATGAAGTGTCCCTCCTTGTCTTTTTTGATAACTTTGGGTTGGAAGTCGATTTTATCCGATATTAAAATGGCTACTCCAGCTTGTTTCTTCAGTCCATTTGCTTGGAAAATTGTTTTCCAGCCTTTCACTCTGAGGTAGTGTCTGTCTTTTTCCCTGAGATGGGTTTCCTGTAAGCAGCAGAATGTTGGGTCCTGTTTGTGTAGCCAGTCTGTTAGTCTATGTCTTTTTATTGGGGAATTGAGTCCATTGATATTAAGAGATATTAAGGAAAAGTAATTGTTGCTCCCTTTTATTTTTGTTGTTAGAGTTGGCATTCTGTTCTTGTGGCTGTCTTCTTTTTGGTTTGTTGAATGATTACTTTCTTGGTTGTTCTAGGGCGTGATTTCCGTCCTTGTATTGCTTCTTTTCTGTTATTATCCTTTGAAGGGCTGGATTCGTGGAAAGATATTGTGTGAACTTGGTTTTGTCGTGGAATACTTTGGTTTCTCCATCTATGGTAATTGAGAGTTTGGCCGGGTATAGTAGCCTGGGCTGGCATTTGTGTTCTCTTAGTGTCTGTATAACATCTGTCCAGGCTCTTCTGGCTTTCATAGTCTCTGGTGAAAAGTCTGGTGTAATTCTGATAGGCCTTCCTTTATATGTTACTTGACCTTTCTCCCTTACTGCTTTTAATATTCTTTCTTTATTTAGTGCATTTGTTGTTCTGATTATTATGTGTCGGGAGGAATTTCTTTTCTGGTCCAGTCTATTTGGAGTTCTGTATGCTTCTTGTATGATCATGGGCATCTCTTTTTTTATGTTTGGGAAGTTTTCTTCTATTATTTTGTTGAAGATATTAGCTGGCCCTTTAAGTTGAAAATCTTCATTCTCATCAATTCCTATTATCCGTAGGTTTGGTCTTCTCATTGTGTCCTGGATTACCTGGATGTTTTGAGTTAGGATCCTTTTGCATTTTGTATTTTCTTTGACTGTTGTGTCGATGTTCTCTATGGAATCTTCTGCACCTGAGATTCTCTCTTCCATTTCTTGTATTCTGTTGCTGATGCTCGCATCTATGGTTCCAGATCTCTTTCCTAGGGTTTCTATCTCCAGCGTTGCCTCGCTTTGGGTTTTCTTTATTGTGTCTACTTCCCCTTTTAGTTCTAGTATGGTTTTGTTCATTTCCATCACCTGTTTGGCTGTGTTTTCCTGCTTTTCTTTAAGAGCCTGTAACTCTTTAGCAGTGCTCTCCTGTAAATCTTTAAGTGACTTATGAAAGTCCTTCTTGATGTCCTCTATCATCATCATGAGAAATGTTTTTAAATCTGGGTCTAGATTTTCGGTTGTGTTGGGGTGCCCAGGACTAGGTGGGGTGGGAGTGCTGCGTTCTGATGATGGTGAGTGGTCTTGATTTCTGTTAGTAGGATTCTTACGTTTGCCTTTCGCCATCTGGTAATCTCTGAAGCTAGCTGTTTTAGTTGTCACTGTTAAGAGCTTGTTCTTCAGGTGACTCTGTTAGCCTCTATGAGCAGACCTGGAGGGTAGCACTCTCCTTAGTTTCAGTGGGCAGAGTATTCTCTGCAGGCAAGCTCTCTTCTTGCAAGGCAGGTACCCAGATATCTGGTGTTCGAACCAGACTCCTGGCAGAAGTTGTGTTCCACTCACTAGAGGTCTTAGGATCACGTGTGGAATCCTGTGTGGGCCCTTGCGGGTGTCAGGCGACTCAGCTGGCAAGGTAGCCGGGGCCTGAGTGGAGTGGAAGGGGTTTGTGCCCCAGATCAAGCCCGGGTAGCCTGCTTCCCTATGTACCGCAGTCTCAAGTTCCACGCGATTGGATTGGGGCAGGCACTGTGATCCACTCACCAGAGGTCTTAGGGTCCCGTGGGGAGTCCCGTGTGGACCCTTGCGGGTGTTGGGCAAGACTCTGCTGGCAAGGTAGCCCGGGGCTCGAGTCTCGAGTCGAGCGGAAGGGACTTGTGCCCCAGATCAGGCCCGGGTAGCCTGCTTCCCTATGTACCGCAGTCTCGAGTTCCGCGCGATTGGATTGGGGCAGGCACTGTGATCCACTCACCAGAGGTCTTAGGGTCCCGTGGGGAGTCCCGTGTGGACCCTTGCGGGTGTTGGGCAAGACTCTGCTGGCAAGGTAGCCCGGGGCTCGAGTCTCGAGTCGAGCGGAAGGGACTTGTGCCCCAGATCAGGCCCGGGTAGCCTGCTTCCCTATGTACCGCAGTCTCAAGTTCCGCGCGATTGGATTGGGGCAGGCACTGTGGTCCACTCACCAGAGGTCTTAGGGTCCCGTGGGGAGTCCCGTGTGGACCCTTGCGGGTGTTGGGCAAGACTCTGCTGGCAAGGTAGCCCGGGGCTCGAGTCTCGAGTCGAGCGGAAGGGACTTGTGCCCCAGATCAGGCCCGGGTAGCCTGCTTCCCTATGTACCGCAGTCTCAAGTTCCGCGCGATTGGATTGGGGCAGGCACTGTGATCCACTCACCAGAGGTCTTAGGGTCCCGTGGGGAGTCCCGTGTGGACCCTTGCGGGTGTTGGGCAAGACTCTGCTGGCAAGGTAGCCCGGGGCTCGAGTCTCGAGTCGAGCGGAAGGGACTTGTGCCCTTTTTCATTATTTTATGTTAGGTAAATTGCTGGTGGCAGTGAGATGTGTCTTTTATATGTGTCTGGGTACTATAGATAAACTCAATTTTCTTTCTTTTTTTCGAATTTGTTATTAAATATTTTCTTTATTAACATTTCAAATGTTATCCCTTTTCCAGGTTTCCCCCTCCAGAAGCCCCCTATTCCATCCCCCTCTCTCTGCTTCTATGATGGTGTTCTCCCCACCCACTCACTCCTACTTCCCCAGCCTGGCATTCCCTTACAGTGGAGCATAGAGCCTTAACAGGACCAAGAGCCTCTCCTCCCATTGATGTCTGACAAGGCCATCCTCTGCTACATATGCACCTGGAGCCATGGGTCCCTCCATGTGTACTCTTTGGTTGGTGGTTTAGTCCCTGGGAGCTCTGGGCGGTCTGGTTGATTGGTATTATTGTTTTTCCTATGGGGTTGCAAACCCCTTTATCTCCTTCATTCCTTTCTCTAACCTCCACTGGGGACAGATTCAATGCAGTCCCCATGAAAATTCCAACTCAATTCTTCATAGAGTTAGAATGAGCAATGTGCAAATGTATTTGGAATAACAAAAAACCCAGGATAGCAAAAACTATTCTCAACAATAAGAGAACTTCTGGGGGAATCACCATCCCTCACCTGACTCTGTATTACAGAGCAATAGTGATAAAAAACTGCATGATGATATTGGTACAGAGACAGGCAGGAAGAGCAGTGGAACAGAATTGACTCAGAAATGAACTCACACACCTATGGTCACTTGATCTTTGACAAAGGAGCTAAAACCATCTATTGGAAAAAAGACAGCATTTTCAACAAATGATGCTGGCTCAACCGGAGGTCAGCATGTAGAAAAATGTAAATCAACCCATTCTTATGTCCTTGTACAAAACTCAAGTCCAAGTGGATCAAGGACCTCCACAAAAAAACAATATACACTGAAACTGATAGAGAAAGTGGGGAAGAGCCTCAAACACATGGCCAGAGGGGAAAATTTTCTGAACAGAACACCAATGGCTCATGCTTTAAGATCAAGAATTGACAAATGGGACCTCATAAAATTGCAAAGATTCTGTAAGTCAAGGGACACTGTCAATAAGACCAAACAGTAACCAGCAGATTGGGAAAAAAAAATCTTTACCCATCCTACGTCTAATAGAGGGCTAATATTCAATATATACAAAGAACTCAAGAAGTTAGTCTAAGAGAACCAAATAACCCTGTTAAAATGGGGTACAGAGCTAATAAAAGGAATTCTGAACTGAGGAATACCGGATGGTTGAGAAGCACCTAAAGAAACATCATCAGGGAAATGCAAACAAAATTCCATTTTCTAAGCCAGTCATTTAGTTTGTATATTTTTATTGAGAAATTGAGATTGTTAATTTTGAGAGGTATTAATGAACAGTGTTTGATAATTCCTCTTATTTTGCTGTCATGGTGTTATTTTATTAGATTTATTATGCCTACCTATTTTGAGATTATTTCTTTGGTCCTTCTTGGATGTCCTTCTTTATAACAAACTTTCCCCTATAGGATCCTCTGTCTGTTTTTATCATACAAAATTTTCTTTTTCCTTTGATTACAATTAATAGTTTTGTTGGATATAATGGTTTGGGCTGTCATCTGGGGTATTTTGGAACTTGCGGGACAATAGTCCAAGGCTTTTGAATTTCAGTCTCTATTCACAAGTCAGGTGTTATTTTAGGGAGCCAGTCTTCATATTCAACTTGTTCTTTCTTTCTCATAGATTTAGGTAGGTTTCCTTTGTCCTATATATTTAGTGTTTTAATTATTGTGTAAGGTAGAGAGTTTATCTTCTGGCCTTGTATACTTGGTGTCTTGTATGCTTTTAGCACCTAGAGAAGAATCTCTTTCTTAAGATTAGAGAAACTTTTTCTATGACTTTGTTGAAAATATTTCTGTGTTTTCTCCCTTTTCTATATCCATTATTCATATGTTTTGTCTTTTCAGTGTACCAGATTTCCTGAGCTTTTTAAAGATTTAACATTTGACTGGTTATATATTTCTTCTACCTTATCTTTGAGACCTTCACTTTTCTACTTGATCCAATCTGTTGTTGAGGCTGAGTTTGGTTTGACTTCCTGAGTTTACTGCGTTTTATTTCAGTTTGGGTTTTCTTAGGAGATTTTATGTTTTTATTAAAATCTCTGTGTGTGTGTGTGTGTGTGTGTGTGTGTGTGTGTGTGTGTGTCTGTCTGTCTGTCTGTCTGTCTGTCTGTCTGTCTGTCTGTCTCTCTCTCTCTCTCTCTCTCTCTTTGTTTTTTTGAGACAGGGTTTCTCTGTGTATCCCTGGCTGTCCTGGAACTCACTCTGTAGACCAGGCTGGCCTCGAACTCAGAAATCCGCCTGCCTTTGCCTCCCGAGTGCTGGGATTAAAGGTGTGTGCCACCACTACCTGGCTATTAAATTCTTTTTTATCTTGAATTATTTTCACTATTTTATTTGGGTCTTGTGTTTTTGAAGTTCAGGCATTTATTCATGTATTTTCAGAATTCCTTAAGCATTTCTGATTGCTACTTTGAAGTTATTACCTTGTGCATCAACCACATTCATTTTCTTAGGCAACAAATGGTGGAAGTTCTGGTTTTTGAAAGGGATGTGTTGCCTTGGTTGTAAATATTTTTGTTTTAGGGGAGATGGGATCTAAGCATCTGGAGTTAGATTACTGATTTGTTAGGGCAGATATTTGGATCTTTGTTTTTTGTTACTCTAACTTGTTAAGTTGTGGAACTGGTAAGTGAAACTTGGTTTCAGTTATAGGTTTCTGTGTGGTTCCAAAGCCCATCAGAGGGTAGGATGGCTGATAGAATCCTGGTTGGCAAATAGGGGATGTGGCTCTCCTGATCCATAACTGAGGTACTGGATAAGGCTACACAGGATCCTAAAGACCAGTAGATGGGTGGTTGATAGTCAGGAAGGCAAGCTTGGGGAAGGAGCAGGTGAGGATACTCACTCTGGGGATTTCTAACTGGAGTTCTGTGTCAGGCTCCACAGGGTCCCAGAGCTAAATGGAGGGTGAGGTGGCTAATCTACAGGGAGATCAGAGGTTGGCAGGAGAAACTTACATGTGGGACTTCCTTCCTGAAGTTCCAGTTCACATGCCAGTTTGGACTCCATGTGATCTCATGGTAGATGGTTGGCTGATAGGTGAGGTCTCAGTGAACTCATTTTCAGAAAAAAAAATTACTGGATATTTTCTTTATTGACATTGCAAGTGTTATCCCCTTTCCTGGTTTCCCTCCCTCCCAGAAACCCCCTCTCCTGTTCTCCCTTCTCGTGCTTCTATGAGGGTGTTCTTCCACTTACCCACCCACTCCCTCCTCCCTGCCCTCACTTCCCCTACACTGGGGCATCTATTGAGCCTTTGTAGGACCAAGGACCTATCCTCCCATTGATGCCTGACAAGGCCATCCTCTGCTACATATGCAGCTGGAGCCATGTGTGTACTTCTTGGTTGATGGCTTAGTCCCTGGGAGCTCTGGAGGGTCTGGTTAGTTGATATTGTTGTTCTTCCTATGGGATTGCAAACCCCTTCAACTCTTTCAGTCCTTTCTTTAACTCCTTTATTGGAGACCTTGTGCTCAGTCTATTACTTGGCTGCAAGCATCTGCCCCTGCATTTGTAAGACTCTAGCAGGTCCTCCCAGGAGACAACTATATCAGGCTCCTGTCAGCATGCATTTCTTGGCATGCACAATAGTGTCTGGGTTTGGTAACTGTGTATGGGATGAATCCCCAGGTGGAACAGTCTCTGGATGGCCTTTTCTTCAGTCTCTGCTCTACACTTTAACTCCATATTTGCTCCTGTGAATATTGTGTTTTCTGTCAATGTATCATAGAAGTTAAAGACTAGAACTTGACCCAGTCTACACTCGTCTACTGTCTTGTGATTTTTCAGTGGGTCACATGACAATGGAAATAATGAACACTCGTTTTCTCTCATGTTGTATTGAGGACTGGTTGGCAGCATGAATACTTGGTACATACCAAAGGCAGAAGTTATGTTCACAGTTGTTACTAGTGAGGAAGTAGAGTTGCTGGGCTAAGGGGGACCAAAATTGGCCTTTATTCTGGAGCTTTGCATCTGCTGATCCTTTTGCCTGAGAACATGTCATCTGGATCTTCCTGTGTTTTGTTCATTGTCATTGTCTTAGCCTCAGTTCAGATTCAAGCACTTCATAGAGCATGTCTTTGTTCCATCTTCTTGGCCACAAACCTACTTCCCGCACACCTTATTCCCCTGTTACTGCAGTATCTGGTTATAAAGCTAATCACCCTGAGGAGTTCTACTGCACTTGCTTGTAAACACTCTCTCTTCCTGTGATGCTTTGTAAACCTTTGCAAACCTTTGATGCTTTCAACAGGAGACTCACTTGCATTGATCCCGTATGGCACTGAGCCACAGGCCTAGAATAGGCATGTAATAAATACCAGTGAGGGAATGAATTTTTAAAACTATGGTAAGTTTAGAGTGAAAAAACATAATCCACTATTTAAACAGAGTGATCTACACTGCTATTTTAAGTCAATTAACAGTTGTTTTTGATAATAAAATAGAAATATTTATGGATCCACAGGAGGTAGAGGAGTTCATTAATGTTCTGGATAAATAACAGAATGAGCAGTAGAAAATCTATTGACATATTTAATCAAGAAACTGTGAAAACAACTAGATATAGCTGATTTTACAAGACATGGGAAAGATTGGATTCAGAATAATTTGATTGGGTAAATATTAAAAGATTTTTTTCTTTTCCTACACACTGATAAAAGTTTATTTATCTCTGTGATTGGAAATAAGAAAGTTGAATTTAAATTCCCAATCATTAACCTCCCTGATTATTATAATTTTGTGTCGGAAGGAACATGTAATGTGAGTTAGCATCCTAGGTATGCAAGAGTTTCCACAGTCTTGGGTACAGGTGTGTGAGATCCTTGCCCCTACCCTAGATTACTTATTTAACCATTAAAAAAGAGGTAATGTGTGGTATCAAATTTATGTGAAAGAACATTTTATTTTAATATGAAATGTTTAGAAAACTTTAAAAATACCACCCTAAAAGTGAAGGATTCAGTGGGGGTGGGGTAGAGATGGCTTTGGTAAAGCTCCTGCAGCATGAGCATGGAGACCTGAGTGTAGATCCCCAGGACACACAGAAAAAGTTAGGTGTGAGAAGGCAAACCCTGGCATGGGGAGGTAGAGACTGGAGGATCCCAGAAGCTCACTGGACAGCCAGTATTAGCAAATCTGTGAGTTGCAGGTTCAAGGAGAGATCCTGGACAGAGGGAGGGTCATTATCCTCCCGGGAAGTGGCCAGTGGTGGGTTGGTCATAACCTAGTACAGGGCTCCACACCCATGTGTTTATGGGTAGTAGTAATTGGACCTGGGCCACTGGTATCAATTTTAAGAAGAGGATATGATGGTGGGAGGTATACAGTGTAGAAGTACTAGGGAATGTTGGAGGAAGGTAATAGTGAATGGATATGACCAAAATACACTGTGTGGATGACATTAGAAATATTTTAAAAGAAGCATAGACGATGCCTAAGTACATGTAAGTGGTGATGTATGTACGACTTTAATACCTGTACTAAGAGACAGAGGCAAGTGGAGCTCTGTGAGTTCAAGGTCAGTCTGGTCTACACAGGAAGTTCGTGGCCAGCCAAGGCTACAAGACAAGATTCTATCTTAAAATAAAAACAAATAAAATGAAGCAAAACAAAAAAAAATGCAACAATATTTGGGTAGGATTAATATTCACTTCACTGGCAACAACAAAAACCACAGTAAACTCCCTCCATCAAGTATGACACAACTGTGCTTCTGTAATATAAATTACAACAGCATGCATCAAAATGGTAATTTATATGAAAAGAAACAGGCACCTAATCATTATATATAAACTGTGTATGGGGACATATATATATATAAAATCTATTATTTGCCTAAATGTGTAAGCACATGAGCCACACAAATTCTCATCCATGAACCTATACAAAGGCTGATTATTCTTATCACGTAATATATAATCCTGTAAGCATAGAGATTACTCTTAAATGAACCACATGATGGATATTGGCCCTGAATAGCCTAGTGATATTCACCCCCAAATCCTAAATACCGAATGTATTTTATTTCACCTCTATGATAATTTAAACAAATATGTTCAGATAAATCCATTGTAGATAAAAAATGTTGTAAACTGAAAATACATGTAGTGCACCTTACTAAACACGGTGGCTTTCTTGTAGACACCATGGCTTAGCTGTAGTGCACACTATAAAGTACTACGTTTTCACATTAAGGAGAGTGCCTGAGTGGGAGCATTACAACCATAATGTGCTGCATTTTTCCAGCCCTGGAAATGACCAAAATTCAAAATGAGAAATATGCGTTATAGTTAATGAGTTAATTTTTATACCACTATAAAGTTTTAAAAAATGTGAATTGAACCATCAAATATGAGTGTGCATATATCCACACACAAGGCATCACATATGTATCTTTATGTGCATGTGTGTTTTCTTCTCTCCCTTATCTTCTAATTTTATAATATGAGTTATATTGGTTTTATATCACTGCGTTTTATTATCATCAGTGTCATGCATGGAGTTTTGGGACACCAAAACTATGCACCTTAAAGATTCTGTTGTCTCCACTTTTTGGTACTTATGGAGTGTTGACTGGAAACATGATCCCACAATTGTCTCTATTAAATGAAGATTAAACATGGTTTTAGTATGTGAGCCAAATGAAGAAGAGGTTTTGTTTTGTTTTTAATTGAAATTTGGTTAAAAATGGTGTCAGATACATGGTCAGATTTTATTCCAGATATTCCTGCAAATATGTTTTTGGTTATGATTTGCATTAAAATCAGTGACCTTGGAATAAGGCAGATTGTCCTCACTAATGTTAGTGAGCCTCCTGGTAAGCTGAAGGCTTTAGTCGAGTTTAAGACTGTTGTTCCTTCAGCAAGAAGGAATCCTGCAGCAATAGCTTCTACATTAGCACCAACACTTACATCATTCATTTTTTTCTTCAACGAGTTTGATTCTCAAACACTGAACAAGAGGCATTTGTTTTAACTTCTTTAGGCTGCTAGTTCTCTACTTTTGAAGCTTCAGTTTAGCTTGCACTGATTCTTGAGACAGTGGGCATCTCTACCTTCCCAAACCACCAAGAGTGTGAAACATGAAGCCAAGAAGAAGGCAGAGATCCTGGGGCAACCGGCTTTCTGCTCTCTGCTCTCCAGCTTAAGCAATAACACTCTTGTTCTAAGACTGACACAAGTGCATTTTTTAAATTTCAAGTTATTTATGCACAAACTGAAGCCATACTAACCATAAAAAGCTGCATAATTTGAGAAAAAGGTCTAAATGAGAAAACTTAAAGTCTCATTTAATTCTGTCCTTACATGTTTATTAATTCACTAGACAACATTCCCTAATTCTATAATTTATTCCAGATAGAATTTCTCTAATTCTACTTCAAAAATCTCCAAGTCCCCAAATTTGCTTACTATCTTACTGGTTGCTTGTATTCCCTATTTCAGCAGGATTCTCAGCCCCCTCACTCCCACAATGCTCCCCCCCCCACAAGAATTGTGAATGTTACTATTTGCATGTGTGTATTTGTTTGAAAAATATTCTGGGAGATGGCTTGGGGTTAAAGTGCTTCAGGTCCCTAGAAGTCATGTGAAATGCTGGTGGGTCAGTTGTCATGCCTGTAATTTCAGCTTCCCAAGACAGAAGCAGAGACATCTCAGTCAGCAAGACCACCCATATGAGCCAGCTCTAGGTGTGATTGACAAAGGATGATTCCTAACATCAACCCCAGTTCTCCACCCACACACCCATATATGATGATCCACATGTAAGCAAACATGTGTAAATATGCCTTCATGCTGTGAAAGTGCATGAAAATAGAAAAAGGGAAAAGAAACAAAAGCATTTTTGGCCATCTAGAAAAATGCACAGTATGAATGCTCTACACTGAGAGTCAAGAAAGTCTATAGGTGCATGAATACTCAGCACTGATTCTAAGAGCTGATATTAGTCAGTTACATACATGGATATTATCCATGTCAGATTTATAAACTGACAGTATCTCAACAACTGGGTCACATCATGAAAGTTTAAAAAAAATTAAAAAACGGTTTTCAATTCAATTATCACTATTTTCCCATACTTAGAAGCTGTTTCAATGACCATTATCTGGGAAAATAGAAAGAATAGAAACCTGTTTCTTATTATGAAGTTCACTTTACAAATTAAAAACCTCCCAAACTTCCATTTTCAGAGCTGGTACCATTTGGAGCAGCAGTGATGGGTAACTAACTTTGTTTTAAGAAGTAAAATTGTTTAACAACATGTTAAAGCTATAGAAGTTAGTTTTTAAAACGTGAACTATATTGCTGTTTGGCTGTTAGCATTTAAATTAGACTTTCAGTGTAGAAAATCCTCAACTTTTCTATGAGATTGAAGGTGGACACATGGCTGGTATGATGAAGGTAATATGTCAAGATGTGAATAAAAGTGGATGTGGACACTTAAGGGGCATTTGGGGTAGATTGAGGGGACTCTGTCTTGGGAGGCAGCATTCTGAATTAGGGACAGCAATCTTTATGGAGAAGTGATTGAACAGAGATGGTATAGAAGTTTAAAGGGTAAAATTAATTCTGTAGATAGCTGTAGAGAAATATTATATAAAACTATGGGTAATTCTGAAATTAAGCAAAAGTTTTGGTAGAAATAAGAAGAGCTAGGAAAGGACAACAGGGAGTTGGGATCATGGAGAGCTAATGCATACAACACACACACACAGGTCTACAGAGATCTATGCTCATATTCAGCATGCATAGAAGCATCCTCTCAGAGAAAAGACAAACCCACTTCCATTTCTCAGCCTGAACACAACTATGGCTCTCCAGGTCCTTTAAAATCAGTCATTCTCACGTAAGATTCAGTTAATCTCAATTCTTTAACTTCCAAAGTCTTGATTGTACTAGCTTATTTTCATGTACAAGAAAAACCTTCCTGTCTAGAAGAACAGCATTTATGGATTAAGGAGAATTTATAGAGACCAATCTATTTGAAAACTACTTATTTATTGTGAGAAGCACTTAAGGGGATGTTCAAAGTCCTTAGTGATCAGAGAAATGCAAATCAAAATGGCCCTGAGATTCCACCTTATACCAATCAGAATGGCTAAGATCAAATCCTCAGCTATCAACACATGTTGGAGAGGATGTGGAGAAAGAGGAACACTCCTCCATTGCTGGTCTGATGGCAAGCTGGTTCAACTACTCTGGAAATCAATCTGGAGGTTCCTCAAAAATTTGGAAATAGATATACCTGAAAACCCAGCTATACCACTCTTGGGAATATACCCAAAGGATGCCCCACCATGCCTCAGAAGCATGTGTTTCACTATGTTCATAGTGGCCTTATTTGTGATAACAGGAAGCTGGAAACAACCCAGATGTCTCACAACAGAAAAATGGGTACAGAAAATGTGGTTCATTTATACAATGGAATACTTACTACTCAGCTATTAAGAATGAGGACATCCTGAGTTAGGTAACTCATACCCAAAAGAACATGCATGGTATGTACTCATTAATAAGTGGATATAAGCCACAAAAAAAGAGTACAGAATAACCAAGATTCAGTCCACAGAACTCAAAAAGGTCAACAAGTTTAAGTACCCAAGTAAGGATTTCTCAGTCCCACTTGGGATGGAGAAGAAAGCAATCACAAGTACGGAGGGAGGGAAGAACCTGGGGGGAAAAGTCGACAGGGGTGGGTGTCGAGGGGAACCTGATCTGGTATTGAGTGAGGGAAAAGGACTGAAGCCCCGAGGGCTAGCAGAAAAATAGAAAACAACCAACCAAGGGAGGTAGGAGGTTGGAGGTACCCTCCAGAATGCACTAGAGACTTGGGAGGTGAGAGACTCTCAGGACTCAAAGAGAGGGACCTTAGATGAAATGCCCAACAGTAGGGGGAGGGAACTTCCAGAGCCCATCTCCAACAGGAAGACAAGGCATCAAATAAGGGAGGGGCAGGCATCCCACAATCAAAACTCAGACCCATAATTGTTCCTGTTTGAAAGAACTACAGGGATGGAAATGGAGAGGAGCCTGAGGAAAAGAAAGTCTAATGACAGGCTCCAAGAAGGATCCAGCTCAATGGGAGGCCCCAAGGCCTGACACTATTACTGAGGCTATGGAGTGCTCACAAAAAGGGACATATCATGACTGTACTCAGGAAGACCCAACAACCAGCTGAAAGAGTCAGATGCAGATATTTGCACCCAACCAATGGACAGAAGCAGCTAACCCCTATTGTTGAATTATGGAAAGAAGCTGAGGAGAAGGGAGACCCTATAGCCAGCAGTTTCAAGTAATCTGGATGCCAGAGATCTCTCAAGGACTGAACATGCAGCATAAACCAGCTGATATGAGGCCCCAAACACACATACAACAGAGGTGTTCCAGGTCTGTGTTCATTCAGAGATGGTGTACCTAACCCTCAAGAGATTGAAGGCCCCAGGGAGATTAGAGGTCATGTAGGGTGGTGGGTAAGGACATCCATATGGAGACAGAGGTGTAGGGTAGAGATATGGGATGTGAAGCAGTCAGAGGGTGGATGGGGGAAAATTTGGAGTGTAAAAACTTTAATTAATTAATTAATTAACTAATTAATTAATTAATTAAAAGAATATTGTGGAGCTTCACCAGGCTATGCTGTCAGTGACTCATTCTGGGCCTAGAATGTCTTCCAAGAGGACAAAGCCTAACTCATATAGTCATTTGATCTCTGCAATGATTTTGTATGGCCTTTAAAGGCAGCATGCCAAAACCTTGCAGAGATATCTTACTAAACAAAAAGAAACAAAGAACCAAAGAACCAAACCAAACCAACCAAACAAACAAACAAAAGCACTGTCAGGAATTTAGAGAGGCTATCTGGACATTATCCAATCTGACTCCATGTGATCAAACACATCCTACTCAAAATTTGAAAACTTCCAAAGTTTACTGTTATGTTAGTAGTCTGCCAAGATCCATTTCTTAGCTCATCTATTTTTCTATGTGACTTGAACCTTGGGTTCCTATTTTCATACACATTCTTACTGGTCTAGATAACAGTCACTGAATTTACCATAACTGAGGCACTCTGATGAATGTTTGATGCCAGCCCCACAATACCTTATATAGCCAATATAGGAGGTAAATATTGTCTTCAATTCACAGATTAGTCAATCAAAGCTTAGAGAAGATTCTTCATCTAAGACTCAAAGTTTTAAGATCAGAATCTTGAGACACCCATCCCAGTGAATTGTTCTCACACATAACACTACTCTGTGCTTCAGTGTAACCTAAATGAATAATTTAACCATCTTTCAGCTGGCCATGTTTTAAAAGACATTATAGACAAGTTAAACTTGCTAAAAACAAGTCTATCAACAGATAGATGTGAGTTTGCTTCTTAGTAATAGTTTGTGAAGGTAAATTCTTTAATGATTTTTTTTTGTCTTGGATCTAAATCGATTATTCTGATGGTCCCCTCTAAAGCTGCTCATTCTTACTGAATTTCTGATAGAACAGAACACTCGTAGAGCTCATTAAAGTGTCCATTTTAAAACATCTTTGAGAATCTACTTTTCACAACCAGGATGAAGGGCTTCTGGCTGTATCTAAAGGGTTAATGACTCTGTCATTAGTGACAGGCAATTAAATGTTGACACTGTGTCCAGGTGGTATTCATGGTGACATGTCTGTTCTTTGTATGGGTGGCTATGGTCTCTTGCACATGCTTAAAGTACTGGAGAGGTAATATCAAAGTATTTCAACCGTAACAGATTTTGAAATAAAATGGTTGCAGTGTTTTACTGAGAGACCAAATTTTTGGGTTCAGACCCCATCCTAGAGAACCTGACCTAAGTCTGAACTCAGGTAAACTAAGATGCATTTTCAAGTCCTGCCCCCAACAAAACCCGAGTGTAGCTCCAGTTTCTTAGCTGACCAAATAACACCTGTGTCTCCAGATTAATCCTCCTCCCAACAAATTCAGTGTTTAGCACAAGTTTTCAGGTTAACTCAAGCAAGCCTGCTCTCTTCCTAAAAACCACCAATTAGCAAGAAATCAGACATTAAGTTTATGGTTTGACTCCCAGCACCAGTCAATTATGTGAAAGGCCACAGTAGACCACCAATTAGATGCTTGGCAGGCTGGAAACACTCACTCCTTACTTGCTGCTTTCTATAAAACCTTGTCTAAATGAGTGATGAGTGTTCAGGGCTTTCATCCACTGGAACCTTCCTGTGGGGAGTAGGTGAGGTAAGCCTGAGTTAGCTCAAATAAAGAACCTGGTGTGATTCCATCAGATTGGCTCCAGACTACTCTTTCCAGGTTCACGAACACTTCCTTGGTACTAAAGTCTGATAACTCATATCAAGAATGTCTTCAACAAAATTATAGAATAAAACTTCCCTAACCTAAAGAAACAAATGCCCATGAACATATAAGAAGCCCACAGAACTCCAAATAGACTGGATCAGGAAAGAAATTCCTGTCGCATAATAATCAAAACACGAAATCCACTAAACAAAGAAAGAGTATTAAAAGCAGTAAGGGGAAAAGGTCAAGTAACACAAAAAGGTAGACCTATCAGAATTACACCAGACTTCTCACCAGAGACAATGAAAGCTAGAAGATCCTGGGCAGATGTCATATAGACCCTAAGAAAACACAAATGCCAGCCCAGGCTACTATACCCGTCAGAACTCTCACTTAATATAGACAAAGAAAACAGGATATTCTGTGACAAAAACCAAATTTACACAATTCTTTCCACAAATCCAGGCCTAGAAAGAATAATAGATAGAAAACACCAATACAAGGAGGGAAACCACACCTAGAAAAGGCAAGCAAATAATCTTTCAATAAACCCAAAAGAAGATAGCCACACAAACATAATTCCACCTCTAGCAACAAAAGTAAGAGAAAGTAACAATCATTTTTCCTTAACATCTCTTAACATCAATGGACTCATTTCCCCAATAAAAAGACATAGACTAACAGGCTAACAGATCTGTAAACAGGACCCAGCATTTCGCTGCATACAGGAAATGCACCTCAGTGACAAAGGCAGACACTACCTCAGACTAAAATGTTGGAAAACAATTTTCCAAGTAAATGGTTCCAAGAAACAAGCTAGAGTAGTCATCCTTTTTTTTTCTTTTTTTTCTTTTTTTTTTTTCTTTTTTTTTTTATTACGTATTTTCTTCAATTACATTTCCAATGCTATCTCAAAGGTCCCCCCCCTCACTCCCCTACCCACCCATTCCCATTTTTTGGCCCTGGCATTCCCCTGTACTGTGGCATATAACGTTTGCCTGACCAATGGGCCTCTCTTTCCAGTGATGGCCGACTAGGTCATATTTTGATACATATGCAGCTAGAGTCAAGAGCTCTGGGGTACTGGTTAGTTCATAATGTTGTTCCACCTATAGGGTTGCAGATCTCTTTAGCTCCTTGGATACTTTCTCTAGCTCCTCCATTGGGGGGCCTGTGATCCATCCAATAGTTGACTGTGAGCATCCACTTCTGTGTTTGCTAGGCCCCGGCCTAGTCTCACAAGGGACAGCTATATCACCGTCCTTGCAACAACGGCTTGCTAGTGTATGCAATGGTGTCATCGCTTGGAGGCTAATTATGGGATGGATCCCTGGATATGGCAGTCTCTAGATGGACCATCCTTTTGTCTCAGCTCCAAACTTTGTCTCTGTAACTCCTTCCATGGGTGATTGTTTCCAATTCTAAGAATGAGCAAAGTGTCCACACTTTGGTCTTCCTTCTTCTTCAGTTTCATATATTTTACATATTGTACCTTATATTTCGCTATACTAAGTTTCTGGGTTAATATCCACTTATCAGTGAGTACATTTCATTTGAGTTCTTTTGTGATTGGGTTACCTCACTCAGGATGATGCCCTCCAGGTCCAACCATTTGCATAGGAATTTCGTGAATTCATTCTTTTTAATAGCTGAGTAGGACTCCATTGTGTAAATGTACCACATTTTTTTGTATCCATTCCTCTGTTGAGGGACATCTGGGTTCTTTCCAGCTTCTGGCTATTATAAATAAGGCTGCTATGAACATAGTGGAGCATGTGTCCTTCTTACCGGTTGGGACATCTTCTGGATATATGCCCAGGAGAGGTATTGCGGGATCCTCCGGTAGTACTATGTCCAATTTTCGGGGGAACCGCCAGACTGATTTCCAGAGTGGTTGTACAAGCTTGCAATCCCACCAACAATGGAGGAGTGTTCCTCTTTCTCCACATCCTCGCCAGCATCTGCTGTCACCTGAATTTTTGATCTTAGCCATTCTGACTGGTGTGAGATGGAATCTCAGGGTTGTTTTGATTTGCATTTCTCTGATGATTAAGGATGTTGAACATTTTTTCAGGTGTTTCTCAGCCTTTCGGTATTCCTCGGGTGAGAATTCTTTGTTCAGCTCTGAGCCCCATCTTTTACGGGGGCTATTTGATTTTCTGGAGTCCACCCTCTTGAGTTCTTTATATATATTGGATATTAGTCCCCTATCTGATTTAAGATAGGTAAAGATCCTTTCCCAATCTGTTGGTGGTCTTTTTGTCTTATTGACGGTGTCTTTTGCCTTGCCGAAGCTTTGCAGTTTCATGAGGTCCCATTTGTCAATCCTCGATCTTAAAGCACAAGCCATTGCTGTTCTATTCAGGATTTTTTTCCCTGTACCCATATCTTCGAGACTTTTCCCCACTTTCTCCTCTATAAGTTTCAGTGTGTCTGGTTTTATGTGGAGTTCCTTGATCCACTTAGATTTGACCTTAGTACAAGGAGAGAGGAATGGGTCGATTCGCATTCTTCTACATGATAACAACCAGTTGTGCCAGCACCATTTGTTGAAAATGCTGTCTTTTTTCCACTGGATGGTTTTAGCTCCCTTATCGAAGATCAAGTGACCATAGGTGTGTGGGTTCATTTCTGGGTTTTCAATTCTATTCCATTGGTCTACTTGTCTGTCACTATACCAGTACCATGCAGTTTTTATCACAATTGCTCTGTAGTAAAGCTTTAGGTCAGGCATGGTGATTCCACCAGAGGTACTTTTATCCTTGAGAAGAGCTTTTGCTATCCTAGGTTTTTTGTTATTCCAGATGAATTTGCAGATTGCTCTTTTTAATTCGTTGAAGAATTGAGTTGGAATTTTGATGGGGATTGCATTGAATCTGTAGATTGCTTTTGGCAAGATAGCCATTTTTACAATGTTGATACTGCCAATCCATGAGCATGGGAGATCTTTCCATCTTCTGAGATCTTCTTTAATTTCTTTCTTCAAGGACTTGAAGTTTTTATCATACAGATCTTTCACTTCCTCAGTTAGAGTCACGCCAAGATATTTTATATTATTTGTGACTATTGAGAAGGGTGTTGTTTCCCTAATTTCTTTCTCAGCCTGTTTATTCTTTGTGTAGAGAAAGGCCATTGACTTGTTTGAGTTAATTTTATGTCCAGCTACTTCACCGAAGTTGTTTATCAGATTTAGGAGTTCTTTGGTGGAATTTTTAGGGTCACTTATATATACTATCATATCATCTGCAAAAAGTGATATTTTGACTTCATCTTTTCCAATTTGTATACCCTGATCTCCTTTTGTTGTCTAATTGCTCTGGCTAGGACTTCAAGTACTATGTTGAAGAGGTAGGGAGAAAGTGGGCAGCCTTGTCTAGTCCCCGATTTTAGTGTGATTGCTTCCAGCTTCTCACCATTTACTTTGATGTTGGCTACTGGTTTGCTGTAGATTGCTTTTATCATGTTTAGGTATGGGCCTTGAATTCCTGATCTTTCGAGAACTTTTATCATGAATGGGTGTTGGATCTTGTCAAATGCTTTTTCCGCATCTAAGGAGATGATCATGTGGTTTTTGTCTTTGAGTTTGTTTATATAATGGATTACAAAGATGGATTTTCGTATATTAAACCATCCCTGCATCCCTGGAATGAAACCTACTTGGTCAGGATGGATGATTGCTTTAATGTGTTCTTGGATTCAGTTAGCAAGAATTTTATTGAGGATTTTTGCATCGATATTCATAAGGGAAATTGGTCTGAAGTTCTCTATCTTTGTTGGATCTTTCTGTGGTTTAGGTATCAGAGTAATTGTGGCTTCATAGAATGAGTTGGGTAGAGTTCCCTCTACTTCTATTTTGTGGAATAGTTTGTGCAGAACTGGGATTAGATCTTCTTTGAAGGTCTGGTAGAACTCTGCACTAAACCCATCTGGTCCTGGGCTTTTTTTGGTTGGGAGACTATTAATGACTGCTTCTATTTCCTTAGGGGATATGGGACTGTTTAGATTGTTAACTTGATCCTGATTTAACTTTGGTACCTGGTATCTGTCTAGAAATTTGTCCATTTCATCCAGGTTTTCCAGTTTTGTTGAGTATAGCCTTTTGTAGAAGGATCTGATGGTGTTTTGGATTTCTTGGAGTAGTCATTCTAATATCAAATAAAAGCAACTTTCAGCCAAAAGTTATCAAAAAAGATAAGGAAGAACACTTCATAACCATAAAAAGAAAAATCTACCAAGATGAACTCTCAATTCTGAACATTTATGCTCCAAATGCAAGGGCACCGACATTCATAAAAGAAACTTTATTAAAGATCAAAGCACATATTGCACACCACAAAATAATAGTGGGAGACTTCAACACCCCACTCTCAGCAGCATGGAAACAGGAACTAAACCGAGACACAGTGAAACTAACAGAAATAATGAACCAAATGGAACTAACAGATATTTATAGAATATTTCATCCTAAAACAAAAGAATATTACTACTACTCAGTACCTCATGGTATTTTCTCCAAAATTGACCATAGAATCAGTTAAAAAAAACAGGCCTCAACAGATAGAAGAAGATTGAAATAATCTAATAAATCCTATCAGATCACCACAGACTAAGGCTGGTCTTCAATACCAACAAAAACAACAGAAAGCACACAGACACATGGAAGCTGAAAAATCCTCTATTCAATGAAAACTTTGTCAAGAAGAAAATAAAGAAAGGAATAAAGACTTTTTGGAACTTAATGAAAATGAAGGTACAACATACACAAACTTATGGGGCACAATGAAAGCAGTGGTAAGAGGAGAACTCTAAGCTCTGAGTGTCTCCAAAAGAAATGGGAGAGATCTTAAAATACCAGGTTGATAGCACAACTAAAATCACTAGAACAAAAAGAAGCAAATATACCCAAGAGAAGTAGAGGGCAGGAAATAATCAAACTCAGGGCTGAAATCAACAAAATAGAAACAAAAAGAACTATATAAAAAAATCAACAAAACCAGGAGCTGGCTCTTTGAGAAAATCAACAAGATAAATAAACCCTCAGTCAAACTAATCAGAGGGCACAGAGACAGTATCCAAATTAATAAAATCAGAAATGAAAAGGAAAACATAACAATGGAAACCGTGGAAATGCAAAAAATTTATCAGAGCCTACCACAAAAGCCTATATTCAACCGAATTGAAAAATTTGGATGAAATGGACAATTTTCTAGACAGATACCAGGTGCCAAAGTGAAAACAGGATCAGATGAACCATCTAAACTGTTCCATAACCCCTAAAGAAATAGAAGCTGTCATTATTAGTCTTCCAACCAAAAAAAGCCCAGGACCAAATGGGTTTAGTGCAGAATTCTATCAGACCTTCAAAGAAGACCTAATAGCAATACTCTTCAAACAATTCCACAAATAGAAACAGAAGGAACACTACCAAATTCATTCTATGAGGTCACAATTATGCTTATACCTAAACTACACAAAGACCAAAGAAACAAAGAGAACTTCACATCAATTTCCCTTATAAACATTAATGCAAAAATACTCAAAAAATTATTGCCAACCTGATCCAAGAACACATCAAAATGATCATTCACCACGATCAAGTAGGCTTCATACCAGGATGCAGCAATGGTTCAATATACAGAAATGATCAATATTTTCCACTACATAAAAAAACTCAAAGGAAAAAAAAACATGATCATTTCATTAGATGCTGAAAAAGCATTTGACAAAATTCAGCATCCCTTCATGTTAAAAGTCTTGGAAAGATCAGTAACTGAAAGCTCATACATAAACATAGTAAAAGCAATATACAGTAAAGCAGTAGCCAACATCAAACTAAATGGGGAGAAACTTGAAGCAATCCCACTAAAATCAGGGACTAGACAAGGCTGCTCCCTCTCTCCCTATCTATTCAATATAGTACTTGAAGTTCTAGCTACAGCAATTAGAAAATAAAAGGAGGTCAAAGGGATTCAAATTGGAAATGAAGAAGTCATCATATCACTATACTATAAGTATACTATAGTATACTATAAGTATACTATATAAATATACACACAAGTATACTATAGTATACTTAAGTGACCCCAAAATTCCACAGAGAACACCTACAGTTGATAAAAGATGATATAGAAGTATTATAAATATAAAATTCCAAAACCAATCAATAGCCTTCTTCTACTCAAAGGATAAACAGGCTGAGAACGAAATTAGGAAAATTATACCCTTCACAATAGTCACAAATAATATTACATACCTTGGTGTGACTCTAACTAAGCAAGGGAAAGATCTGTATGATAAGAACTTCAAGTCTCTGAAGAAAGAAATCAAAGAAGATCTCAGAAGATGGAAAGATCTCCCATGCTCATGGATTGCCAGGATTAATATAGTTAACAGGGCTATCCTGCTTAAAGCAATCTGCAGATTCAATACAATCCCCATCAAAATTCCAACTCAATTCTCTATGGAGTTAGAAAGAGCAACTTGCAAATTCATTTGGAATAACAAAAATCCCAGGGTAGCGAAAACTATTCTCAACAATAAAAGAAATTTCTGGGGGAATCTGACATCAAGCTGTATTACAGAGCAATAGTGACAAACAAACAAACAAACAAACAAAAACCTGTATGTTATTGGCACAGAGATAGGCATGAAGATCAATGGAATAGAATTGAAGACCCAGAAATGACCCCATACAACTATGGTAACTTGCTGTTTGACAAAGGAGCTAGAACCATCCAGTGGAAAATTGACAGCATTTTCAACAAATGGTGCTGGTTCAACTTGCGGTCAGCATGTAGAAAAATGCAAATTGACCCATTTTTATATGGTTGAACAAAGCTCAAGTCCATGTAGATCAAGGACCTCCACATAAAATCAGATATGCTGAAAGTTATAGAAGAGAAAGGGGAAGAGCCTCAAACACATGGGCACAGGGAAAATTTTCCAGAACAGAACACAAATGCCTTATGCTCTAAGATCAAGAATTGACAAATGGAACCTCATAAAATTTCAAAGTTTCTGTAAGTCAAAGAACACTGCCAGTAGGACAAAGTGGCAACCAACAGATCCAGAAAAGATCTTTACCAATCCTACATCCAATAAAGCCCTAATATCCAATATATACAAAAACTTCAAGAAGTTAGACTCCAGAGAATCAAATAACCCTATTAAAAATGGGGTACAGAGTAAACAAAGAATTTTCAACTGAGGAATATTGGATGGCCAAGAAGAACCTAAAGAAATGTTCAAAATCCTTAGTCATCAGGGAATTGCAAATCAAAACAATCCTGAGATTCTATTGCACACCATTCAAAATGGCTAAGATCAAAAACTCAGGCGACAGAAGATGCTGCAAGGATTTAAAGAAAGAGGAACATCCCTACATTGTTGGTGGGATTGAAAGCTGGTACAATTATGCTGGAAATCAGTCTGGCAGTTCCTCCGAAAATTGGACACACTTGAGGACCCAGCTATATCACTCCTGGGCATATACACAAAAGATTCTCCAACATATAACAAGGGCACATGCTCCACTATGCTTATAGCAGCCCTATTTATAAAAGCCAGAAGCTTGAAAGAACCCAGATGTCCTTCAACATAAGGATGGATACAGATAATGTGGTACATTTACACAATGGAGTACTACTCAGCTGTTAAAAATGATGAATTCATGAAATTCTTAGGCAAATGTGTGGAAATAGAAAATATCATCCTGAGTGACATAACCCAATCACAAAAGAACATACATGGCATGCATTCACTGATAAGTGGATATTAGCCCAAAAGCTCTGAATGCCTAAGGTACAATTGACAGACCACATGAAGCTCAAGAAGAAGGAAGTCCAAAGTGTCGGTGTCCTTCTTAGAAGGGAATAAAATACACATGGTAGGAAATATGAAGACAAAATGTAGAGCAGAGTCTGAAGAAAAGGCCATCCAGAGACTGTCCCACCTGGGGATTCATTCATCCCATATAAAATCACCAAACCCCAACACTATTGTAGATGACAAGAAATGCTTGCTGAAAGTAGCCTGATATTGCTATCTCCTGAGAGGCCCTGCCAGAGCCTTGCAAATACAGCATAGGATGCTCAAAGTCAGCCATTGAACTGAACACAGGGTCCCCAATGCAGTAGGTAAAGAAAGGACTGAAGGAGCTGAAGGGGTTTGCAACCCCATAGGAAGAACAACAATATCAACCAATCAGACCCCCCATAGCTCCCAGGGACTAAGCCATCAACCAAGGAGTACATGTGGCTCCAGCTGCATGTGTAGCAGATGATGGCCTTGTCAGGCATCAGTGGGAGGATAGGTCCTTGGTCCTATGAAGGCTCAATAGATGCCCTAGTGTAGGGGAATAGAGGGCAGGGAAGTGAGAGTGGGTGGGTGGGTGGAGGCATACCCTTAAAAAAGCAAGGAAGAATGGGATAGAGAGTTTCTGGGAGGTGGGAAACCAGGAAGGGGGATAACATTTGAAATGTAAATAAAGAAAATATCATATATATATATATATATATGTATGAAAATATGTATATATATATGACTATGAATATGATGTCTTTAATTGAGTAACCACTATGAATGACAGCAGACAAGGAAAGATATCAATTTCTAAGATGAGAACATATAGCAATATCTACCCCAACACATCTTCAGCACAGATTTTTTTTTCAGATCTTCAAAAGTAAGATGAAGCACAAAATCTGTTACCAGGCCTTGATGTTGAGGGTAAACTTATATTCATCAGAACTGGAACTGAATTACCCCTATAGATAACCATCACTTGATTTGTAATTTTGTTCATCTATTTCAAATAAGTCCCCATATTGCATTACACTGCTTGGATTGTGGGCTACTAGGGGCAGCTCCTGAACAGGCTACTATCAGATAGGGCTCATTTTCCCAGCAGGACTGAGAACAGTACCAAGTATACTGCATTCAGGCTGGATCGTGCTGCATACATGAAAGGCATGGATTCTGTTTGTGGTAGGTTAAGTGGGAAAAATGTGGGAGGAACATAGGAACTGCCATCAACTATGAGGATAGCAATCTGAGACTTAGCCCTCAGAGCTTCACTTGAAGCACAGAACTTTCAATGAAGTTAGAAGAGTCTCTCACATACTAGTTTAAGGTGTTGTTGGGAGGACCTTTGTCTTGATAGCTAGTGCCATCTCCTCCTGCCCTAGAATTCATTTCCTGAAAACCAAGTTTGGGGTAAGGTAGACCAAGCCTATAATGAAGTTGTACAGATGGTAACTCCCATGACCATCTCTTTAATTTTTCTTTTTTACAATACAGATTTTATCCCCATCTCTGTCCACCCTCTGACTATTCCAAATCCCGTATCTCCTCTCCCCCCACACATCTCAACAAGGATGTTCTACTCTACCCCCACTCCACCAGACCTTGCCACTCCCAGGGGCCTCCAGTCTCTTGAGGTTTATGTGCATCTTCTCTTGCTGAGTCCAGACTCAGCAGTCTTCTGTTGCATACGTGTGGGGGGCCTCATATCAGCTGGTATATGCTGCCTGGTTGAAAGACAAAGATAGATCTTAGTAGGACAATGAAAACAAGTTGTAACTTACATCTCTACAGAATATCCCCCTTCCCAGCTCAAACACATCCCTCTCATAAATATGTGGCAAAAAGGAGGTAGCAGCAGCAGAAGGCAGAATCTCACAAAACAGGGTCCCCATGTCATTTGACTCTTTCTAAAAAAAATTTGGAAATTGCTGCCTTAAAAAAAAATCAAGTCTTTTCTCCCAGGTAAGTGTTTTTTTTTTAATTGTGCTATCAATATCTGATTGAGCATATTTCTATTCCCGCTAGATTTAATGTTTCAGTCTGCAATACATAAAAAGATGTTAATGGTTGATTATGCTAGGAAGTCTCTCTCCTCCAATAATGCTACATTTCTTGATGCTGCATTCAAAAGGAAAATAGTAGCTCTTGGAATGTTAAATAAAAAAGATGAATAGTAGAAAAAAATCACTGTCTGACAAGGTGCAGAAAATGCATTTAAAGAAGTCTGAATCAGCCAACAACCAAAGCAGCCAGCTCATCTTTTAAGAACAGAGCATGACTTATGTAGCAGTCGTTATACCTAGGACTAGAAGGCGAGGAAGACTCCTACATGAACACCAATGGGCAGTAAAGTTCAAAAGATTCTTCTCTGGAATCATAGGTTCAAATTTCAACCTTTGATCATGGTAAATATTATCTTTGTTGAGAATTTTAAATGAATATAATACACCCTATTAAATGACTAAAAACTTGGTCCTGAAAACACTATATCTACGAGAAAACTAGTTCAACAAAAAGTTTCCTTTAAATTGATAATTAACAACACATTTCAATGAAGCCCATTATTCCTACAAGATATCAAATTATACTTATATATACATGTATATGTATATATGAAATCAATATATAAAATATACCAATTAAAAATTATCAAGTCAACAAAAGAAGCAAGCTTTATATGGGTAACAAAGAATAATTTGAAGGTTAATAAGTGCGGGTTATATTTAAAATGTAATGAACTAGAATCTCATAGCACTTAACATAAGAGAAAAAAGAAAATGTAATGACTAGTGAAGAAGGATTACAATTGTCAGTCTTGAAAAATATGTTTTTCTTTCTGTATAATTTTATTGACAGCTTATTTTTAATACTTGAGACTAGATTTAAATATAAAACTGTAACACAGAGAAAAACTATTAAAGCAAAAGTTAAGTAGGAGAGTCTTTGGTAACACTTGGAAATATCCTGTGCACATGTGCATGTTCGTGTGCGTGTGTGTGGGCGTGTGTGTGTGTGTGTGTGTGTGTGTGTGTGTGTGTGCGCGCGCGCGCATGCACACACATACACACTTTGGTGGAAAAGCAGTTACACAGAATAAAAGGCAGTTGCTTGAAAACACATAGTAGGGCCTTTTCAGAACAATTTCCTGGATAGGTGTGAGCTAACACTTAGGAAAAACTCACAGAGGAATATTCAGTTGACCGTACTGAGCCTTCTTTCCTCAGTGATGAAGAGAAACTTACACAGTAGCAAAAACCCAACCTGGCCTGGGCCAAACCTTGCCATCACAATTAGCTCCGTGATTTGCTGAAATGACTCTTCATGAGAAAGTCATATGTCCAAAGAGTCCAACTGTGACCAACAAGTGTCCTTACCTCAGCATTCTCCCTTGATGGACACATGCACAGTTATCCCCTCCTCCACACTTGAAGAGTCAATTATTGTCATCCTATTTTAAAAGACAACTCAGATTAAAGCTTGGATGAGATTATAGATGCTTCCTGCAGTCTCCATAGAGAAATAGGTTTCATTACTCTAATTTCCAGATCACAAAAGTAGAGGCATGGACTGTGTGTATTCAAGAATACTACAACTGGCATTGACTGGAGAGAGTGTAAGAACAGCATAACAGGAAGTTCATGTGGGCAAAGAGACAGATGCAGACAAGACACAAGGTCAGTAGAAACTTTTTGCCTGAAAAATATTATTATAAAATAGTTTTCTGTGTTAATTTTTCTTCCTATAAGAAATTCCAGAAAAATGAAAGCAGCTTATGTGAAAACTTTAAAGATAATAAGTAATAAATTTTGCCATCTCTAAAGATAAAAGGTGTTGCTGTGTCTGTTTATGATTTCTATGGAATGTAAAGGGCAGTTATTACTATTATGCTGCTATTTTAAAATGAAAAAAGTCTATCAGATCGCTAAAGAAATAGTCACAACATATCTCTGTCTCCAAGAAATATAGGGCTATGGGTTGAAACAAGAGGTCTTCTGCTTACAAATGTAAGCATTTGCAAATGTCTGTAAACTCTGAGTGGGGAGCTAAAACTAGCACCAGAAAAGCATACTCCCAACCATCATAGTACTCCGTGATCAGGGATAAATAGATGTATGGGTGACTTAACAAGCACTTTTTTGTTGTGACACAAAAACATAAAAATGGTTTTTATACTTGTTTGACTCATGGTATCCACATCCAGTATTTCAGAACCACCAGGAACTACAGTTCCAAGAGATGCACTCTGTCAGGCCTCTATCGATCCATTCATGCTCACAGCACACACACACACACACACACACACACACACACACACACACACACACACACACACACACAGACACACGGACCACGGACACATGGACACACAAACATAAACATACATAAACACTTTGAAAGAACTTTTAAAATGCAACAGAAACAATTAACACTAGGGATGTTTGAAAAAGCCTTAATGAATCGTTATTTTATATTTTATTTAAATATGTGTAGCATGCGTGTGGGTCTGTGTATGTGTATATGTATAGACATATACACATATGTAGTGATACCACTTGGGCTGACAATACTCCCCACAAGAGCCATAGAGTTTCTAACAAAACCTTGAATACTAGAAATCTCTTTCCCAGTTGTTGGTCAGGAAAGACCAAGGGACTCCCCCCAAAATATGGGCTCTTTTTGTTGGGCTTGGTTGGCTTTCAGAGGTCAAATGTAAGTCCCCATTGCTGAAGATATCATACATATCAGACACAAGATTCAACATTCTAACTTGAATTAACCTGAAAGCTTACTTCTTAGGGTCTAGCCTTCATAATTCCAGAAAGTGGTATGCATGCCAACAAGGAACTTCAAGCAATCAATAGTCCTACCTAGCTGTGATGCCCATGAATCACAGCAAAGAGCATAAGGGCAATATATCCCACACAGTGTAATAGTGGCACTTTTATCTTGGTTGCAAACAACAGCTGTTTAATAGCACTTAAGACCAACAAGAGAATCAAAATCATTCCTGGTACTGGAAACCTAGCCAATGACCTGAAGTTCTTGAAGTCATGAATCTAACAGGAGAAGCTATTCATACCATTTTCTTAAAGCAATATAAATTTTAACTATTTTCTAAAGCATATCCTTATATCTATAGATAAATGCAACTCTCAGCCCTCATGAAAGATGCTTCTTTTTACAATAGATGGAAACCATTACAGAAAACCACGACTGGTCAAAATGCAGAGATTACCTGTTAATAGTATGTATAGCTCCCACAGATATACCTACAACACAACTCTTGCATCTTAGGTTCAAGGAATGTCAAGGAGATGGGACAGAAAGATTTTAAGAGGATCAGGAAGTTAGCTTTAGATGGTACCTTCTAGAAATTATAGGGAAGCTTCATCCATATTTTAACCCTACGACTACCTAAATAAGACCTGAATAATGACAATACCAATGTACACACTAACTTGGAAGAGGGATCACACATGGCCCCACCCTTGCAAAATGCTAATGATGGCTAAGAGAGGGAGAATTAGATTTCCCCGGGATAAGCCTCCTAATTGGTTATCTAGTAACAAGGAGTCATCTCTGTAATCCTATATATATTACAAATATTAAACAGATTCAGCAGGTTGTATACATTCACATATGTATGCATGTATGCATCTGTGTAATAAAGAAAATGAGGACATAAATTTGGAAAGGAGCGATAGGGGAAAGGGAAAGGTTATTTTATATTACAACTTATAGTTCATCAATAAAGGAAGTCACCGCAAGAGAATGGAGACAGGAGTTGAAGTAGAAGGCATGGAGGAATGTTGCTTACTTGGTTATTTTCAATGTGTGCCTTGCTCAGCCTGTTGTTATACAATCCAGGATGATCGACCCCAGTTGGTACCATTCCTAGTGGACTAGGACCTCCTACATCAATCATTAATCAAGAAATGGATGTACAGACTTGCCAATCTGCTGGCGGTATTTTCTCAATTGAAGTTACCTCTTCCCAGATGATCCTGGCTTGTTTCAAGTTGACAAAAATGTAATTAGCACAGCGTCTTATTTGGAAAATAGGCCTTTTGAGGAGAATACTTGGCTGGTTACCTAAGATATCGAAGGTGGATTTGAGCTTGGGACTGTGGATCACACTGGGTCTGGTTCTCAGATCAACAACGTTAGCAGCACTTGTGACTGTATTGGATTGTCAGGCACTGCCTAAACTCCCTGATTCGGTGTCTTTGGTATGGGGACCAGTGCTGTGTATTTTAAACGATTCTGTTGGTTTTCCTGTGGAACCCTTAGGGGGTGCAATCCTTCCTCCTATTCTTCCATAAGAGTCCTCAAGCTCCATCCACTGTTTGGCTGTGGGTGTCTGCATCTGTCTGAGTCAGCTGGTGAGTGGAGACTCTCAGAGGACAGCCATGCTAGACTCCTGTCTGCAAGCATAACTAAGTATCATTAATAGTGTTAGGGATTAGTGCTTACCCATGGGATGGGTCTCAAGTTGGGTTGGTTATTGGTTGGGCATTCCCCCAGTTTCTGCTCCTTCACCAGTGTTTTCATTTCTTATAGACAGGATAAATTTTGAGTTGGAAGTTTTGTGGGTGGTTTGGTGTCCCTTTTGCTCTAAGGGGTTCCTGTCTGGCTACAAGAGATGACCTCTTCAGGTTCCATATCCCCTGTGTAGTGAGTCACAGCTAAAGTCATTCCCTCAATTCTTGGGTGCCTCCCTTACTCAAGGTCTCTGTCTCCTCCTGGAGATGCCTCTTACCTCATCACCCCTGTCATTTGCAGATTTCCGTTCATTTTCCTGTCCATCTAGCCATCTCTCATTTCCTGTCATTATCCACACCTGATTCTGAAGTCCCCATTCCTCTGGCCATCTACCCTCGCTCCAAGTTCCCTCCCTTCATCTTTTTAAAAGTAAGTCAGGCTTACTCTTGTATAGAGCAGATCCAGTGAGTTCTTATGGACAGAAGGTGGATTCTGACCTTGCACAGATGAGAACATCTTATTGCGTGAAGGCATGAGGATATACCTCAAATAGGCAACTAACTGGGTATCTCTGCCTTGGAGTTAAATGATAATGCTGAGTGGAGTCAGGGGTAATATATCCCATGTGTTCATGGTTCTTTTATTCTATTCTAAACTTTGCCTCAATGATTTGTGCTCTTGAGTATGTCATAAAACATATTAGATATTAACAATTATTATATTGTTAGACAACATTATAAATGAAGAACCCCAGTCACAATTTTTACAGTCTAGCACCAGGATAGATTCCCTTAGCCTGAATTATTTGCTCATTTTCATTCATGACCCTGACATTACTTAGTTAGGTGTTATCAAATCTAGAGTCTAAAGGTATAATTGTGACTTTGAGAGGACCAGGAGCTCTGGGTTTTCATTGTGGTCCATTTATTCATGCTTCATACTCCCCTGTTAATATACAATAGTTATAATGAAGGCTCCTTAGCTAATGGTCAGCTTGGAACATCATGTGCCCATAGTGAGTATCCTTCTCCTATTCCAAAGCCATTTGACAATCACCCAGTTTTTAAAACTCAGAGAAGAGTGAAGATCTATTTGCCTACAGGGACAATTTTCCATCTAAATAAGAATGTCAAGACCTTTGCAGTTTCTAGCCAAGTTCTGAGTTTTGACTAAGAAATAAGCATTCACCCCCCCCCTCAGAAACACACACACACACACACGCACACACAGAAAAAAAGATGAGGATACACAAAGTAACAAAATAGTTTTCTTAGGTCTATAACTCAATATGGAGTCTGACTGTGGATAGCTAGTGGACAGTTGTCTTCACTGGACAAAGTTTTTTCATGAAGTGTGGTGGACTAAATACCTTTGTATCATTACAAAGACAGAGAAATCTCAAAACTGAAAAAAAAAGTGAAATCCACTTTACTTAATGCGGACCTCTCTCTCTGGTGGGCAGGTCCTCTGTGTCCAAAGATAATTAGCACTTTATAATGCTAATTATTATAATTATGTCTGAGAAAAAAATCATTAGGGGGTAAGTCCGTTCAGTGATTTTCAATTGCCCCTTCTATTTAAAAATAAGGTCATTTTTCTATGAAATAGCTTTAGGAGCTCAGAACAGAAGGAGGGTTATAGAAAATTCTGTGTAGGATTAGACCTGAATTTTTCAAGTTCTTTTAATTCCATGATGTGTCTGGGAAGGGATCAGGGGAAACAGTGAAGATGTTTAGTCTAGGAGCAAACGTTTCTGTAAGCTAACCATCAAGCGGACACTTATTGAATGCTCATTGTGTGCCTGGCCCTGAGTGCCCATGTTTCCATCTTCATCATCATAATGTTTCTTGTTGATGAAGTAAGAGCCGATTTCCATTTTTACTTAAGGAAGTAACTTTCTCACAGATTATCCCAGCAGCCATCTTTCTAGAATAAGGAGGGATTAGTGGAAGGTGAATGAATTTGACCATTATTGGTGGATTAGAAAAGACAGTCGTTAAGTACCGGGCACAGAAGCAGTAAGGGCAATGACAGAGGAATCATCGTCCCCAGACAAGGACTTGTAGGAAGTTTTAGAATGAAAATGTCCTCTAAAGACTCAGATGCCTTAACAGCTTGTCCCCAGTTGTGTGCTATTTGGATGGTTTAGGACATGTGGCCCCGCTGAATGAAATGTGTCACTAAGGATGAGCTTTGAGGTTTTAAAGCCACATGCCATTCACAATTAGTTTTCTTTGGTTGCTGCTTGTGGTTCAAGAAGTGAACTAGACCTGCTACCATACCTGCCTGCTGCCATGCTTCCCCACTGTAATGGTGATGGACTTGAATCACATTCATCCATTTGTTGCCCTGACTGTGGTGTTTTATCATTCAAATAGAACAGTAACTAATATAGGAAGTGATGTTTGTTCTTATGGTGATTCATCATACAATTCAGTCATGTAATTCCCATAATGATAATGAGGACATCTTCATTGATTTGGCTTACTTCTCAAAAGATACTGAGTCAACAGGACATAGACTCTGTCATATTGTCACAGTTAATTTTGGTTGGATAAACTCAGATATATCATTCCACCACTAAAAGAACTAATGTTTTCCTTGGTGGTTGTAAAGGTACTTCCTGAAAAAAACTTGGGTTATGATAAACATTCTGATTGGCATCAAATCTCCATTCTTTCTTGATTCTCAAGCATATCCTTCTAGCTACATGTCTCCTTGGCACCTTCGAACAGAACCAACAACCCTTCTTGGAATCTTGTTCAAAGGTCTTTTCTTCAGCGTATCATTCTATTTGAGACAGGAAGATGTTCCGGACCCAGTAGGATGGGTGCTATGAGATCATTGCTGTACTTAGGGGCAGTTTGGGTATAAAGTCTGTGTTGTATAGCCCAAGGGGTTAATGTATTTGGAGATCCAGATCAAAGGCCATGTTAAAGTGTCATCTGGAGATGGAACTCTTGGCCTAAGAAGAAACACACTAGTTATGTAGGTTAAATGTGCAGGGACCAAAAGCAAGAAGTAAACAGATGGCTGTGAGAAACACCAAAAAGATAAGCAGTCAGGATAACTATGGCAAGGTGCTCATCTTAGAATTCCACCAGCCATCCCTCCTTTTGTCATTTATTCTCAAGAGTCACTAGTGTATTTGGTGATATTCTGGAGGTTTGTTGTATGTCCTGTGTGTTGTGATTTAGTGATGTCAAATCAATATTTGTCATTTAGCATAGTAAAGGATCAACCTTGAGCATCTGCATGGAACTTTTAGTGCCTAGTGGATCTAATGTCTACTGCTGCAAGAGCATTTAGCTATTTCTATATTAGTAGGTTAACACATTTTAAATTTGTGAGATCCAAGGATAGTCTTTGGCGTTAATATGACTCCTGTCACACATATAAACTGATAGTGAGTGTAAGACCAGAAGCCCCTAACAATGAAATAGATTATGTTCTTTTGGTTTGGGCCTCAGAGGTATATAATGATAAGAATGTAGACTGCTGGTTAAATTTTATTTGGGGAAGGAAGACTACTAAGGTATGCTTCTGTCTGCTTGGTTGGGATACAGTTCCTACCAAGACTGTCCTTGGAATGTAAGCAGATGGTAAAAGAAAATTTGAATTGTGGAATGCTTTTAATAGAGTCTAGAAAAGTACAGGTCATAGCTATGACTGTAAGTGGATTAAGGTACCTACAGAAGAGGGAAATATAGAGGAGAGCTGGGCTAGGTGAGAAGTCTTTGCTAGAATTGTAGCCTAGATTTCCACCAAACATGTTTATAATCGCTTTTAAAATAAATCTGTTTAATGTTAGAAGAAATAAATCTGATCAACCAAAAAGGAAGCAGGGATGAAAAATGTAAGATAAAATAAAGAATCCTATTAGATGGCCAAGAGGACCTGACAGTGGGCACACCTACCTAAATATTGATGAGAAAAATCCACAGTGAGAAGAAAACAGCAGAGCAGCAGACCTGGCTTAAAGAAAAAAAATTTACCCATTAGGGAAGGCATCAGAAAGATAATAGGAGGGTGGGCCATGAAGCCATAGAAGCTCCCAGAAGAGAATCATGCTGTATATGTATGGCCAAGGTGTTCCAGTTGCCTGGTAATATCATTGGAGGGAGGAGCCCTTTACCAAGAGATAAGGGATGAGTCTTGAGGTAGAGTAAAGTCCAGGAAACGTAGGCTAAATCTAAGAATGAACACAACAGATCCAGGCCTGAAGGAGACGTTTAACAACCAGAGACAAAACATTAACAAGAGTTGCATTTTATTTACTCAGAAATGAACAAATCAGACTTGACAGAATTATACAACAGGTTAGCATTATATTTATGGTCTTTAACACAGGAGTTATAGGATGAGAAATAGAAAAAGTAGACACAATTATTGTTTGGTCACTTTCCATGAAGGAGATTTTGAAAGAAGGAGCAGGAGCCTAGGGTAACTGATTTACAAGGTTTAAGTATCTGATGTTGACACATGAAGAGGAACTATGGGATCTTAGTTGATTCTCTTGTATTTTATCTCAAGTGCTTTCTTCAAAATGGAATTTTACCTTGTAAAGATAATCCAAGTTAGTGATTTCTCAGAGTTAAATACCCATGTAAGTAATGAGTAACTGGTTGATTCTCCTTTTGAAACTGCCTAATATAGCTATCTGCCTTGGTGGATCTTTAGGAAAACTGGAGCTCCTGATAGAACTGAGCCAGCATGAGAATCCTGATAGAGACCAAGTAGAAATTTGTAACTTTTCTCTTTGGTCATATGTAGTGGGTGTTTCAGGCTATTCTTGTATGGGCATATTATTGTTAAGGACATCTGAGGCTTCTTGGGGTGTGCTCTAAGGGACTTATGAGGAGTCTCATGAATCCTGTAAATTTTTTGTGTACCTCCTGATGGGGTGGATTTAGAACTTGGTGACCATGTGACTTTCCATGGTGATGATCCTGAAAAATGTACATTGTTCAGTTTCTGGTCTCTGGGTTCTCCCTGGCCTCTCTGGTGACTTAAGAGAATTATAGGACTCCTTTAGCACTATCAGTAGTTTTCTGAGCCTTGGCTCACTTGGAGTAGGGGCAATCCTCTTAGTCCCTTTATCCTCGTCGGCTTTGGCCATGACTGTGGAACACTCAGAGAGTCAGTTACACCGTCTTGAAGAACAAAGAGGTGAAAATGTTGCTGTTGTATAACATTTATACTAAAGGTGACCAAATCAAACTGTGTTTAAATATTGATTTTATAAAGACTCAGCTTGTTAAACAATGAAAACCTTTACAAGCTCAGCAGGTATCCTAAGTAAGTATTTATCTTGATAAAACATGTCATTTTTATTTTTAAACTTGTCCGGTAAATTTTACTGAGTTAGTAAATTATATATATATATATATATACACATACATATATATACATACATATATATATACATATATATATATATATACATATATATATATATGTATGTATATATATATACATAAAAGAAACTCCAGGATTCTACATGTGAAGCATTGAAAGCTTCAAATGGTATTACTTAAATATCTAACCACAACACAACAGGTAGCTGTGCTAATAGTTCTGGAGACAATTTTTTAAATAAAAAGTTTAAGATAATAAATTTCTTATATTTAAGTCTTATGAATTAAGATGACTTTAAGCCAAATCTGCATGAAAACTTGATACTTACATGACAATGTGAATCAAACCTTTATGGGGGGGGCTCATTGTCACATATGATATAGCATGCAAAGGGGACTTACTGTAGTATACATAATGCTATGCAAAGGTAAATTTGTGTTCAAAGTTAGCCATGAGATAAAGCACTACACTAACATATTTACTAGTTTAAAGGGAAATTGAATTTAGGTTTATAATAATAAAATGAATTAAGTTCACCATTGATTTGGTCACATTTGAAACCTTTTCTTGTTTCTGTAATTCTCACTACAACTTAGAGTTTATAATGTTTTTCTTCTACATCTTTTCTCAGTAGCAAGTCAGTACTCAGTTTGATAATTCTTGTACCTCTGTACTTTAGATCAAAGGACTTGAGATGGCAAACACAAGCAATTGCTTTTCTTAGGAAAATCATCAGAGGGAAAAAAAAAGGAACAGATAGTTAAACTCAGATACAAAGCTTCTATGTTTAGGGGTGGTGGTGTAGGAGATGGGTCACTCAAACATTATGTGCTTGCCATGAAAGTATGAAGACCTCAGTGATTCTCAGAATCTATATTTTAAAATTCAGGTATTAAGGAACATGTTTGTAAACTTAGCACTGGAAAGGCAGAGAAAGGTGAAACTGGGAGCCTTGCTCTCCAGTCCGCTTAGCCAAATATCAGAATTGCAGATAAACATGCACAACCCTGTTTCCAAAAGCAAGTCACAGTCCCAGAAGAACAGCACTCACAGTTGACCTTGGTCTCTACATGGACATATGCACACATGCACATCCACATATACATATATACACATGCACACACACATGAAAAAATATACCAGCAGCAGTAGCAACAACCATAGAGCCTGAAGGTAGCTCAGTACCTGAGTCCAGATTACTAGAACCTCATAAGGAACAAAACAAACAAACATATAACAAAGACAAAAACAGATGTAGCAGTGCATGTCTGTAATCCTGACATTTCTAAGAAAAAGACAGAAAATGGAGATGGGAACATCATCCAGAAGTTCATCCAGCTATCCTTCAGTACAAGACAAGCTACAAAATAAACCAGGAAGATTCTGCCACATAACAAGATGAAAGATGAGAACTGACTTCAAGTTGTCATCTGACTTTTACACACATACCATGTCAACCCTACTTACACACATCATACACATGTCCACATACAGTACACACACACAGAGAGAGAGAGAGAGAACAAATTAAAAATGTTCTATATTGTAAAGAAATACAAAAATACAAAACAAAAATATCAAATTATAGGCACAGCTAAGAGGCGCGCAGCACTTTAGACAAAATAACCCACAGACGTTTATGTGACATCAACAACTGTGAAGTCTAATGAAAAACTCAAAGACCATATAATTACATTTAATAATACTGTCCCCTTAATAGAAAAATATACACAACAGAAATGACCAAAGAAGAAGTTTGTGGTGTAGCATTCACTAAAGAAGTAAGTCTGGCAATGTTAGTAGGAAACAACAAGGCAGAGAAATGAAACTGGGACCCATTTAGATTGTGGGGAGAGATTTGCCAGACATTTGTTAGGATCTGAGGATCAAATTTTTACCAGTCTTTTACAATATATCCAAATGGCAAGTCTAAAGGGATAGGAGAGAAAGAACCCATCCTATAATGAGTGAGAGGGTGTTCCTTCTGGCCTCAGTTGCTGTCCCTAAAACTCCACCTACAGTTATTATTGCTGATGCTTTATATAATAATAACCTCCAGTGATTATTACTCCTGACTTTGACCATAAACCCTGCAAGAGCTGATGCTCAGGATTTACTAGGCACCAAGTAAAATATTAAGTATCTTATAGATATCATCTTATTATATATTCCTAAAGCACACTATTAATTCATCCTCAGATTGGTAAAAAGTGAGGGCCAAAGAGGCTAAACAATTTACATGTGAAGAGGTGTTTTAATATATGTGGTAAATACCACTGTTATTAAGAAACCGTGTGCCAATGAGGAGGAACTGGCCTTTCATCTCTGAGATGAGCAGTTGCTTTTCTGTTTAATGGTTTCTTAAAAATCCCCTTGTGACGAGCTCTAGAGGACAAATAATTTATTTCTCGTGGTGTATGGCTCTCTAAATGAATTAATTGATGGACATCCCATTGTCATTTTGAGGGATATGGAAATAAAACAGGCAGGAGATGCTCTCTACCAAACTAATTTGTGCTATGAGCACATAAATAATAAGTATCTTTAAAAGTGAATGCGGATTTACCAGCTCATCTGTTTTTCTTCGAATCCAAGATCCTGTGTCTCTGTGCTGTCAGCTGAGAAGTTTGATTGCGGTTTTTAAGTATTGAAGTAGAATTAAATAGTAATTATTGTTGGGGGAGAGGAAGGAGAAAAATAATTATTTCAACCTCCCATACCCTGTTCACTCTAGGAAGAATAGAATGAATGTGTACATCATGAAGATGATAGCCCAGCAAGAGCCACTCGCCCCCCATTTTGGATCCCTAAGATAAACATAATTTTCATAGAAATGCTTGCTATTTGTGTTTTCATGGTGGTGACATTTATGTTGGCAGTGTAAAAGTAATGGAAGCTCAGCACAAACTAAGACAGCACACACTAATGTATTAGTAATAAGGACAGTCTCCACTGCTGTCTACTTGCGGGGGTTAAAAGCCAGTTGCATCCAAGAGAGTCCTTAGTTAAATAGTAAAAATTATTAATTTTGTTCAACCTTAAACCTGCATGCAAGAAATTTATTGTTTAGTTCCATGCAAAGCTCTTCTGCTAAATGTTTCATGGTGAAGATCATCTCTGGGCTAAGTGCTCATGTAATGGTTGAGACACCAACAGGACTAGTTCTTTTGTTATAGGACCAGAGTCCTCATGTGAAAGACAGACAGACAGATAGACACTGTTGTCTATGTCCAAGTATTTTCAGACATTTTCTTGCAAATAAAGAAAGGAAGGCTGTGGTTCCAAGGAAATCAGCTAATGGTGTTCTATAGCTGTCTCATGTGAGACTATGCCGGGGCCTAGCAAACACAGAAGTGGATGCTCATAGTCAGCTATTGGATGGATTACAGGGCTCCCAATGGAGGAGCTAGAGAAAGTACCCAAGGAGCTAAAGGGATCTGCAACCCTATAGGTGGAACAACATTATGAACTAACCAGTACCCCGGAGCTCTTGACTCTAGCTGCATATGTATCAAAAGATGGCCTAGTCGGCCATCACCGGAAAGAGAGGCCCACTGGACACACAAACTTTATATGCCCCAATACAGGGGAACGCCAGGGCCAAAAAATTGGGAATGGGTGGGTAGGGAAGTGTGAGGAGGGTATGGGAGACTTTTGGGATAGCATTGGAAATGTAATTGAGGAAAATACGTAATAAAAAATATTAAAAATTACAAAATTAAAGCTTTTAAGGGACTATGACTGACACAATCAAATGTGCCAAAAATTATAATTACTGTATAACTTCAAAAAAAACCAGTATTATCACATGACAAATGTAAGATTTCTTACCCAACGATTAATGAGTTCAAGATATATTTAAGTACAGTATCCAATACTCTATTTTAATGTAACAGAGTACAGGGTCTTCATTTCAGATTTCATATTGTAACCAATGCACATATGACCACCACTTGCTGAGCTCTGAGTGGATACTAAGATGTATCTACAATTCTCTGAAAAGCTTGTTAGGTAGCTCTCTTGCCCAGCTCTGTGTCTGTGTGCACTTGTATAAGTAAGAGAACCAACTATTTTGTTGTTGACATGGACATAAGACAGGTGTAAGATGATAAATATACTAATCCTTTCAACAATATGGGATTTAGAAAAGTAGTTACTGGGGACTGTTTTTACTATTAAATGTATATTGTTTTAAATTTTAAAATCAATTGCTATGTAAGTCTTTATATTCTTCTAAGCTCTGATTTATGAGTTGATATATCTTAGTCTATGCCTAACACATGAGTGAAACTTTGGGGCCTCAGAATTCCAAGAGTGTACAGGTTCTGAGACGACTGAGAGTTGCTGGCAGAGGGAGTGTCCCTTGGTATCTTGACTGCTACAACCTTTCTTCAGAATATTTAACTATGAAAACTCTTAAAATCTGGGCAAGCATTTTCTATAACTATCCGTGTGTATATAAATATTTTCTTGTGTGTGTGGGTGGGTGGGGGGGATGTGTACTTCAGTTTATGTGGAGATCAGAGAAAAACCTTGGGTGTCTGTCACCACCATGCACTTCATTTGTGACAGATCTGTTTTCTTTTGTTCTCTGGCCTTCCAGTTTCCAGATATTCTGCTATATCCACATTCCATAATTCCATAGGGACACTTGATTATAAACATGTAATTTCATTCCTGGCTTTATGTGATCTTTAGAATTCAAGCCCCAGTCCTTACCATTGTATCGAAAGTTCTTTACCCACTAAACCATCTCCTTAGCCTCCAAATTTGAGTGGCTTTTAATTAACAATGTTTACCTTAATAGCTTGTCCCTGAGAAGTTTATTTATTAAAGTGTGTATCAACATCCTCTTTTGTAAGAGAAAATAATTTCCATAAACATACAGGGAATTATTTAAATATTTTTGATAACCTTTTAAGACAGACCACCATGTAACTGTTAAACATATTGAAAAGAAGTAACAAGACTAATGATATATAATTTTCATTTTGCAAAATGGAATTGAAAATTCCCTCCTTCCCTTGTATATTTGGGAGGCATATTTTTATTTACTTTCATATAAGTAAAATGTTAATAATAAATTGGGAGGCTAACGAATGATGAATTGTTACAACTTGACAATAATTCATGGTTTTAGATTTTTCTATAGAAAAGAATAATTTAATCAAAAGAAAATTTAAAATGTGCTGTAAAATGATATTCTAGGGATAATTTATCCTGGGCATAGCCCAAAATAGAAATAACTAGAAAATCCTACAATGAATATGGATGGGAGGAAGGGAAATGAGTGCAAGGCTTGTCTTTGCTTCAGGTCCACATTATGGATCCATATACCATGCCAATGTGAAAATCTACAAGAGACATGCTTTGTCTGGGTTTCACACAATGTTTAGGATGAGATCTCAATCGATAGTTATTTTTTAAAAACTTTTTTAGTCTTAGATATAGATACGTGTCTGTGTGAGTGTCTTCCGTGTTAAGTGCAGGTGCTCACAGGACCCAGAAGACGGGATCATAACTCTTAGAGCTACAGATACAGGGAGTAAACTGAAATTCTGTCCCTTTGGAAGAGCAGTGAGCACTCTTAACAGTCGAGACATCTCTCCAGGCCCTCTCTTTGTGAGTTTAACATTCTGAAACTTTGCTGTGCTTCCCAAAGGGATGAATATGCTGTTGAATTTGCCCAGCCAAGACTCAGTCTGGTTCTCTAGCATTATTATTCAAATTAAAAAGTCGATACTTTCTCACTGGTTTTGAGTAATACCACATTACAACTCCACCCAAGTCTCCTTTTTGTAGGTTTATTGGCTTTATTATTTGATGGTATGTTTTTTTGATGAGTGGTATGTAATTACTCTGACCCTATAGCAGCGTTTCCAAGCATTTCATTCCACTTACCTAAATTTGTGATTGAGGGATGACAATGTAAATAAAGGATAGATAGTTCAATTTCATTTGGGCAAAGATTCTAGACTAAGCTCTTAATGTTGCCATGGGACCGACTGCAGAGAGGTAGAAGTATTAATGGTTTACTATGAGAGATGAAGGAAAATATCAACGGTCCATGGAAATACAGACCATGTAGAAGAAAATATGATAGGGTTTACTGGCCTTATGCTACATTGAGCACGCCCATAGGAAAAGTTAGTCCATCTTGTCAACTCTGAGGTCTTCTTCGATTAGAGTGTGGGCATTCCATAAGATTCTAGGGTATCTTGACAAGTAACTTTTTTCCAATTAGGTGGAATACTTAATCGATTCTGGTTCTGGTTTTGATTGATTTTTGAGATGTTATTACTATGTTGCTCAGGCTGACCTAGCACTTGTCATCTTTCTGCTCCTGTCTTCAAGGTGCTGGGATTACAGGCAAACCTGGCCTCTGGACTGGTTCTCACTGATGGTATAACTCTTCTCTCACATTATGCATACTTTCCATAATGCAGAACAAAGTTAACTTCAACAAAGCATGTTTTGTAATATCTACTTCTCCCACTAACCAGTGGTCCTTCAGGGCAAAGGCTACATGAAGTTCATAGATACAAGTTATACTTATCCTAAAATTGATTTTATTTGTTCTCATAATAGAGCCTTAACCTTTAGCTGAAAACACGGCCACTCATAATTAAAGTGTATTTCTCAGCCCCTGGTAGGAAGAATAAAGATGGGATAGGAGTACTAGTTCTGTGGATACTTTCTGGACAGTCTTCCCCTGTGGCAATCCATTTTTCTTGGTGACAGTTGACAGCACGTGAGTATATGAATGTGACAAAGACTATTAGTAGCCACTGATCATACATTGATCTTCCACATTTACCACCTTCCTTTGCCTCTAAATTGGGATTGTGGGATTAACTGCAGCTCACAGGATTTGACTGGAAACATGGGACATCTCACCTAATTAGAAAAAATTACTTGTCAAAATAACCTAGAATCTTACAGAAGGCCCATGGTCTAATCTAAGATGATTTTACTTCTATAAAAAGCTAACAGAAGTATCACATATCTTCTCCATTATTTGTTTGTTTGTTTATTTTATGTCAGTAGAGGGCATTAATTTCAGATACAGTTATAAAAAGAAGGGCCCATGAACCCACACAGAGCAGCGCAGACTCAGAACAGACTTGTAACACAGCCAATGGTAGTGATACCGATACCGATGCTGTACTATCTTGAGTCATGAGGTCCAGCTCACCACCCTGGGAGTGACAACATCATAGTGGAAAGTGTTTATGAGATTACCAAGATGGAGATGGAATCTTTCCTTTTACTCCTCCCACGAGAAACAAAACCTAAATTTGTTTTGAAATCGCCCTAGTTCTGTGCAATTTTTCAATAGCCACTCAGTGCTCTCAATAACAAATCTGATGGCATCTCGAGTCTCACTTGCCAGCGATATTCACTGAAACATTTCATCAATCAGAACCAAATGGATTGGCTGATTCAGGAGATGCTAAGGAGTGCTTGGACAAGAGCAGATCTCGGCGTCCAGTGGCGAGGAGAAGCTGTTTAAAAGGTATTGCCTTGACAAACTTTCCTGGTATTTTCTGGCAAGCCAAATGAAAAACAGAAATCCAAGCCAGGGGTGGCTGTGTCAGCCCAGGGATGGCTCTGTCAACCTAATACCTTCATCAAACGCACAAGGGAATTCTGTCCTGTTTATACTGCCCTTCTGAAAACATGTGAGTTAGATGCTAAAACTCACAAGTAGGGAGAATTTATAAGAAAATCCAGATTTGGGGCTTATTTTGAAAAGAAAGTCAAAGACATTGTAACTGTCTCACAGACGTCACAACTCGAGGCACAGATTCTCGATGATTGAAAAAAATAAAGGTCTAAGGTGATGGTTAATAATGCATAAGTGTTAATCATTTGAGATAAGCATGGTATTATTTATCAAAAAATTAAAAGTCTGTATGTGTATCTATATGTCTCTGTCTCTGTAAATAGCCTTTCCAGTGAATCTACAAAAAAAGCAAGATTGAGAATTCTTCCTAAGTGGCTACGCCCTTTGCTCTGGATGTTTACTTTAAGAGAAAGACCCTGACATGTACAGTGTAACAGCAAGAATAAAAGGAACTGAGAGACAGAGGCAAAGCACAATTGGCATCAGAAAACTCTCAGACAACAAGAATAATAATGGCAGAAGGCATTTATGTGAGCAGGTGTGATGAGAGGACAGTGATCCCGGAAGGCATATGACCATCATAGTCTCTGCCTGTTCTCTTAGCTCCACCAAAAGATGAAGTGGCCCCCAGACCCTGGATCTAATGTAAGAACCATATGCTGTTGTGCTCTTTTGAGCCCTGCTCCTGGATCTTGATAGAATTCTTGACAACTTGAATGGTGATTGGTGCTTCTCTGAAGACTTGGAAGATTGAGAGGAAAATAGATCTTCCATACATCTCCCCTCACTCATCTTGGTTTCAGTATGAAATGTGAGGGCGGAAGGTGAAATACAAGCAGAGACAAAATGAGGTTGTAAATCAAACACTTTCTTATTCTCCTTGATCAGAAAAGCCTGTTGAGTGCTAGAGAAAGAGCACACAAGATGTGGGGAAAGAAAGCAGATTCAAATTGAGACAAAGGGAAAAGTTGTATATTTTGTGCCTCACTAAATCTCTTGGTGGGGGTGGGTGTAGAGCCCCAGATGTTAGAGTTAATGTAATATGCATCAGTCCATCACATTGGGAAATGAATAGTCCCCACAACAAGGAATTAATAAATCTAGTAATTGTGTCATGTCTGTAATATCAACTAAGAAAAAAAAAAAAGCTCAAGTCTTTTGATAAATGGGCATATCCTGAGCACATGTGTTTCTGGAACCTTCCATGGGGATTCATCCAGAAGGTCACCAGGGCATCTCTTCTCTTCTACTGTGCTCTCTGTGGGAGGAGCTGGTGTGAAACAGAGTGGCAGTGTGTGTTTGCCTCCAATTAATACCATCCCAAATTCATTCTCTATGCTTTATTTCTTACCAACAACCTTCCCCAGGATATGAGCCCTCCAAGGCTATTAGACATTATAGGAAGCTTGCCAAAATGTCCTTTTCCATTTTCTAAATGGTATAACTAGAATGTGGTTTGCTTTTAGCTCTTCAAAGGCTCCTTTAAAAAAAAAAGAAATAAAACGAACAACTAAGCAGTTGTCAGCAGCACCAGGGTATTGCAATGTATCCAGGATGATATGTGAAACATTCATGTAAGACACTTTGGATTTTCTCTTGGTTTTTCAATGGTGTGTTGAAGGGTCTGAAATAAAAAGCATTGCGATCATACCATTACCTTGGGTATGATCAAGCCTCTTCAGCATACTGATTTCTACACAGAGGTATGGGTCTGGGAGAACAAATCTGAGAAACAAAAATTTTCAAAGGAAATGTTTTGAGGATAGAATTATGTTTGCTGCAGTTAATCAGGTTTTGCTTGTAGGTTACTTCTATGCTGTTTATAATGATAAGCCATATAGGTTTGAGTAAACCCAGGAAGACTAGCGAGCTGTACCACCATGCGTACCCAGACTGAGTCTGGGTTGAGGATCAGTGAGTGCATATCTAATGACTTGAAAATATCCATGTAATCACCAAGGACTGTCACATTCCAGTCACAAAGCCATTACCCTGACTTTACCTATTATTATGGATTTATTTTGATTCCTGGTTTGAAGGGATACCAGCTATGGTCTGAAAAGTATACTGTCAGAACATATTTGAAGCTGAGCCTGGAAGAGCTTGTTCACATCTGGGTAAGTCAGGTAGAAAAGAAAGGGTCAGAAGGAGGACCATACTGTCCTGAACCTAGCTTCCTGCAGTTCTTCCTGCTTAGGCTCCTAGGGATTTTCACAATTCCCCAAACCTGTGTCACCAATTGGGATTCAGATATATGAACCTGGGAGAATACTTTGTATTAAAATCATACCACTGTTATTGCTTGCACCATAAAGAAATTTTAGACCCAGATGTAGCTGTCTCTTGTGAGACTATGCCGGGGCCTAGCAAACACAGAAGTGGATGCTCACAGTCAGCTAATGGATGGATCACAGGGCTCCCAATGGAGGAGCTAGAGAAAGTACCCAAGGAGCTAAAGGGATCTGCAACCCTATAGGTGGAACAACATTATGAACTAACCAGTACCCCGGAGCTCTTGACTCTAGCTGCATATGTATCAAAAGATGGCCCAATCGGCCATCACTGGAAAGAGAGGCCCATTGGACACGCAAACTTTATATGCCCCAGTACAGGGGAACGCCAGGGCCAAAAAGGGGGAGTGGGTGGGTAGGGGAGTGGGGGTGGGTGGGTATGGGGGACTTTTGGTATAGCATTGGAAATGTAAATGAGCTAAATACCTAATAAAAATGGAAAAGAAAAAAAAAGAAATTTTAGGAGTAAAATCCACCTCCACCACTGGAAATAATGGACCCCCAAAGACAGGACTTTATCTTGCCTTTAACCCCTGACAGATGGGTGGTGATTCCTAGCACACTATGCTGAAGGGCATGCCCAGTTGCAGCATGAGTAAGCAGGTGAGTGGGTGGATTGGTCAGAAGAGAAAATAAAGAGCTTAGGGGCCATGTGGATGGATGTTTGCTGCCTTTTCCTGAGCTCTCCAGAGACTCTCTGATTGACTCCTGTCTTCCTCCTTTGATGTCACTATCTTTGTACCAAGTAATATGGAGCTTAGAATTTTATTAGAAATACGGATAGTCCATCCTTTCATCTTACCACCAAACTTTGCCTCTGTAACTCCTTTCATGGGTATTTTGTTCCCAATCTAAGGAGGAATGAAGTATCCACCCATTGGTCTTCCCTCTTCTTGATTTTCTTGAGTTTTTCGAATTGTATCTTGGGTGTTCTATGTTTCTGGGCTAATATCCACTTATCAGTGAGTGTATATCTAATGACTTCTTTTGTGATTGGGTTACCTCACTGTACTGGCTAGTTTTGTGTCAACTTGACACAGCTGGGGTTATCACAGAGAAAGGAGCTTCAGTTGAGGAAATGCCTCCATGAGATCCAACTCTAAGGCATTTTCTCAATTAGTGATCAAGGGGGAAAGGCCCCTTGTGGGTGGGACCATCTCTGGGCTGGTAGTCTTGGGTTCTATAAGAGAGCAGGCTGAGCAAGCCAGGGGAGGCAAGCCAGTAAAGAACATCCCTCCATGGCCTCTGCATCGGCTCCTGCTTTCTGACCTGCTTGAGTTTCAGTCCTGACTTCCTTGGTGATGAACAGCAGTATGGAAGTGTAAGCCAAATAAACCCTTTCCTCCCCAACTTGCTTCTTGGTCATGATGTTTGTGCAGGAATAGAAACCCTGACTAAGACAAATTGGTACCAGGAGTGGGGTATTCCTGTGACAACCTGACCATGTTTTGGGGAAGACTGTGGAAGGACTTTGGAACTTTGGGCTTGAAGATCCATCCGTTGTTAAGAGCTCTGTCGGATGTTGTGTAGGAGCTTGGAAGATAATGTTGAGAACACTGCAGAAGATGGAGGTCTGGTTTGTGAAATTTCAGAGGGAAAATTAAAGACTCTTTTCAGGGCCATTGCTGTTTTGAATGTGAAGATTCTGTAGTTCTGGTTAGCTGGGGCTGAAGAATCAGCTGTGATTAACAAGATACCAGAACTACCAAAGCAAAAACTTTGCATTACTGGGACTATTGATGCTGGTTAGCTGGAGCTAAGAAATTAGCGGTGATTAAGAAGAGACCAGCATCATTGAGGTGACATCTTCTGGGAAGTGTTTTCTGAGAGCACAGTGGCTGTGTTCCAGATATAGCCAAAGTTGTACCTTGTGCTGTGGCTGGACTTGGTAATGTGTAAGGGTCACCCAGGTGGTACTGGTTTTGAAGGCATGAAGGAGTTGAGCAGAGCAGCTGAGGCTTGGCACTGTGAGAGGCCATGGAAGGCCATTGGTGAAAGTGCAGCCTCAGTTGCAATTGATGGCCCAGGACTGAAGGGGTCATGCAGTGTTTTGGAGATGCCAGTACCATGAGATGACCACCAAGAGCAGCAGCAGCAGTGGAGTACAGGCATCTGGAGCCTAGAGGATGAAGCGTGTGCTACAAAGGGCCTGGCTGGAGAAGTGACCCAAGCCCTTGGAGGAGCCCAGAAGATTGTAAGTTGGATCCCAGACATTGGACGGTTGGAGATTGACTTTTGCTTTTGATTGTGGCTGTGCCCTGATATTTTCCCTCTTGAAGGAAGAAACTGTTTTAGTGGAGCCCACGGTTAAGAGACTTTTAATTGTAAAAAGACTTTGGATTTTAAGAGATGAATATTTTAAAGAGATTGAAATTTTAAGAATATGTAAAGACTGTGGGACTTTTAAAGTTATTTAGATCTTGGGGATGAATAAGAATGTAAGGGTTGAGGCTTACTAGTGATGTGTTTGTGTGTCAAGTTGACAAGGGGTCAATTGTACTGGCTAGTTTTGTGTCAACTTGACACAGCTGGGGTTATCACAGAGAAAGGAGCTTCAGTTGAGGAAATGCCTCCATGAGATCCAACTCTAAGGCATTTTCTCAATTAGTGATCAAGGGGGAAAGGCCCCTTGTGGGTGGGACCATCTCTGGGCTGGTAGTCTTGGGTTCTATAAGAGAGCAGGCTGAGCAAGCCAGGGGAGGCAAGCCAGTAAAGAACATCCCTCCATGGCCTCTGCATCGGCTCCTGCTTTCTGACCTGCTTGAGTTTCAGTCCTGACTTCCTTGGTGATGAACAGCAGTATGGAAGTGTAAGCCAAATAAACCCTTTCCTCCCCAACTTGCTTCTTGGTCATGATGTTTGTGCAGGAATAGAAACCCTGACTAAGACACTCACTAAGGGTGATATCCTCCAGATACAGCCATTTGTCCAAGAATTTCATAAATCCATTGTTTTTAATTGCTGAGTAGTACCCCATTGTTTAAATGTACCACATTTTCTGTATCCATTCTTCTGTTGAGGGACATCTAGGTTCTTTTCAGCTTCTGCCTATTATAAATAAGGCTGCTATGAACATAGTGGAGCATGTGTTCTTATTACCAGTTGGAACTTTTTCTGGGTATATGCCCAGGAGAGGTATTGCTGAATCTTCTGGTAGTATTAAGTCCAATTTTCTGAGGAACCTCCAGACTGACTTCCAGAGTGGTTGTACAAGCCTGCAATCCCACCAGCAGTGGAGGAGTGTTCCTCTTTCTCCACATCCTTGCCAGCATCTGCTGTCACCTGAATTTTTGATCTTAGCCATTCTGACTGGTGTGAGGTGGAATCTCCTGCCACCAAACCCAGACACTATTGCACAATGCCAGAAAGATTTTGCTGAAGGGACCCTGTTATAGCTGTCTCGTATGAGGTTATGCCAGTGCCTGGCAAATACAGAAGTGGATGTTCACAATCATCTATAAGATGAAACACAGGGCCCCCAATGGAGAACCTAAAGAAAACACCCAAGGAGCTGAAGGGGTCTGCAACCCTATAGGTAGGACAACAATATGAACTAACCAGTACCCCCAGAGCTCATATCTCTAGCTGCATATGTAGCAGAAGATGGCCTCGTCGGCCATCACTGGGAAGAGAGGCCCCTTGGTATTGCAAACTTTGTATGCCCCAATACAGGGGAATGCCAGGTCCAAGAAGCGGGAGTTGGTGGGTAGGGGAGAAGGGCGGAGGGAGGTATAGGGAACTTTCGGGATAGCATTTGAAATGTATATAAAGAAAATAACTAATATAAATAAATAAATACGGATTCTCTTAACCCTTCTAGGCTAGACACATCATTTCTAAAACAATGAAAACCTGTTCTACAGTAACTCTAGCTTCAAAAAAAATACCTAAATAAACATTAGAATATTGTGACATCTATGAAAGTATCACTGCTATCATTTAGGGCCTGGCTACAGATAGGGGGAAATGACATGAGAGGAAAGATGGCGGAGGGTGAAAGGGGAGCTGGCTTAACATCACACAAATTCCAGAGAATCCAAAAAACTATTTAACTGTAAGGTTAAGAAAAGATTTCCTACCCACCTGAGATGATGTTTCAAAGTAATAAACTATAGATTAGAGTTAAGGGTAATTGGACAGTTAATTCTCTATCCCTTTCCCTCCCCCTCTCCCACTCTCCCCCTAACCTCCCCCCCAACACTTACTTACAGATTCTCAAGCCACAAAGTAAGAAACAAATCAGGAAAATTAAAGGTATCATGTGAAAATGCCACATAAACACCAAGAAGGATGCTCCCACCCCATAGAACCACCAGACACTATCAAGTATCAGACTCAAAAGGCACAAGTGTTAGGGTGATTCAAGCTCCATCATTAACTTGACTCAGCCGTTTAGAAATTTCACTTAGCTGAGCCCAGTCAACTTTGGGGAGGAAAAGCATGAATAGAAGAATAAATAAACATAAAGTATTTAAGTTTCCTTTTTTATTAATTTTCAATCACTTTTATTTTTTACAGTCCAGTGTTGCCCCTCTCTAGGCCCACCCTCTCACAGTTCCTCCTACCCCCTGTCTTCAAGAAGATGCCCCTCCTCTAGGCCTCCCCTCTCCCTGGAGCCTCAAGTCTCTTCAGGGTTAGGCTATCTCCCATCAGGCAGTCCTCTGCTGTATTTGTGTCATGGGCCTCAGAGCAGCTCATGTATGCTGCCTGATTGGCAGCTCTGTGTCTGAGAGATCTCAGGGGTCTAGGTTAGTTGAGACTGCCAGTCTCCCTATGGGGTCACCCTCCTCCTCAGCTTCTTCCAGCATTTTTCTAATTCAACCACAGGGGTCCCTAACTTCAGTCCATTGGTTGGGTTTAAGTATTTGCAGCTGTCTCAGTCAGCTACTTGTTGTGCCCCTCAGAGGACAGCCCTGCTAGTCTTCTGTCTGTAAGTACACCATAGCACCAGTAATAGTGTCAGGCCTTGGAGCCTCCCCTTGAGATGGATCCTAACTTGGGCTAGTCACTAGACCACCTTTATAAGTAACCATTCAAAAATAATATTAATGACAGTGCAGATTATATTAGTTCATGATAAGAACAGTGGGTGATTCAATTCTATAGTATGGCAGGGAGAAAAAGAACATTTTGTCGCCTGGTGCCCATGCTCGTGAAGTGACTCAGTGCTGCTCAGTAACAGAATCATCAGATGCACATTTCCAACATGGAGCATTCAGGCAATTTTCAAAGGAAAATATAATTGGTAAACTATGTATTAAGAGAAAATCAAATCTAATAACATCCTCAACTAAAATAATGGGAGATAGGAAATTGACAAAGGTAAAAGGGAATCAGAAGATAGCTGAAAATATGGTACATAATAATCTAATTATATGAAAAAATCATTCCTAGTGGAACTAGTTTAAATACAAAAATTAGAAGGCAGGTATGTCAGGGTATCATATAAAATTGAGACAACTATTGGTTGGCTACAAGAAACTGACTTTACATAAAAATACACAGATTTAAAAAACAAAGGAATGAAGGAAAATATATCACACTAGGACTATTCAAAGAAAGCCCAAGAAGCTGAATTAACTTCAGACAAAGCAGACTCCTAAGGAAGCAAATTTGTCAGGAATAGAGATGTTGCATAATGACAAAGGATCCGATTGTCCTGGAAGACACCACAATCCTTAATGTGTGCATACCTAACAACAGAATGTCAAAACACCAGAGACAAAAATTGATAGGACTGCATGGAGAACTAGTTGGAGACTATTACAGTTGAAGACTCTAACGCCCTACTATCAGTAATTGGCACCAGGCAGAAAACAACTAAAGATGTATTTCAACAGAAGCACTCCATCAATCAACGGGAACTAATTGACATTCAGAGAATGTATTTTATCCAACAACAGCAGAATAGACATTCTTCTCAGTTACATGCAACGTTCACAAGAAAAGGCCATGTGTAAGAACACAAAACAAGCCACAACACACTTTAAAGACTAGGAGTTCTATGAAGTATGTGATTTGGAACACGGTGAAATTAAAAATGGGAATCTATCACACAAGGACACCGGTAAAATTCTGAAATAATTGGAAATCATACATACATTTTTGCATTGCAGGTGAGTCAAGGTGAAGGAAGTCTCAATAAATCAGTAATCAGACTGACTAAGATAAAAAGGAGGAAAAAGAAACAGTGTTACTACTGTAAGTGAGAGGGGCTCAATGATATTCCCATTTAAAATGAAACATTACTAACTATGCACACACATTTGATAAAATTCTTTGACATAATAATTACCAGAATCTTTACAAAAGGAAGCATTTTATGGCTAGGGCCTATTGAATCAATAATTGATGTTTCCAAATTGAATACACAAGGCACAGTTGTACTTACTAGTGAATTTTAGTAAGTATTTAAATGGAAGAATGATATTAACATTCTGGGTCTTTTTAAAAAAAAATATATATATATATATAATCAGAGGTATGTCTTCCTAATGTGCTTGATAGAATTGGGGCTACAAAACAGAAGGACTATATAGACAGCTGTCTCAGATAAGTCTAGATGAAAAAAATCAACAGATTATAGCCAATTGAATCCAACAATCCATAATAAGAATTATATAAAACAACCAAGTGGAATTTATTCCATATATTTGTATTCCCTATAGAACACACTCTAGGGTAGACTCCAAATCCCAGTGTCTGGGAAACACAAACTGGAGTCATTATGGGGAAATAAAACAAAAACTCAAAGTTAGAAGCATAGAGAGGTGACAGGGGTGATATGGGAGGAGTTGGGGTGAATATGATCACTATGGTATATGAAATTCTTAAATAATAAACTAATATTTCACAAAAGAAGACAAGTGCATTACATTTGGATATACAGGTGTCAGAATTAAAATTGTCATGGTGTTTACTATTTTTTTAGTTTTTACACTTTTCCCATTTTTGGTGAATGATTATTTTATCTTTGAAGTGTCTTTCCTCCTTTCATTAGCTTGGGAGGTATATTATATATATATATCTTATATTTCTCTCTGTTCTCTTTTTAGTATGTTTGTGTGACCAAGTTACAACCTAAGTTGCTAGTAAATCATCACAGAGTATAGAAATATCTGTGAGGAAACAAAAATCTCAGGAACATCTTCTATTCAGGATGACATTTCATACAAATGTAGTTTAGGTGTGTGTGTTTGTATGTGTATGTGTGTGTGTGTGTGTGTGTGTGTGTGTGTGTGCGTGTGTGTGAGAGAGAGAGAGAGAGAGAGAGAGAGAGAGAGAGAGAGAGAGAAAGAGGGGAATGAATGTATGTACACATGTTTTTGTGGGTGCACATGGAGGCCAAAGACCAACTTGATACAAGGTCTCTGAGAAGAGAGAACCTTAACTGAGAAATTGCCTCCAAAAAAGAGGTTGGGTTTTAGGTAAGCATGATGTAGGGTATTTTCTTCTTAATATAGGAGACCTCAGCTCACCATGGGCCATGCCAAACCAGTATGGTGGTTCTTGAGTCAATAAGAAATCAGGCTGAGCGAGTCATAAGGAGCAAGCTAGTAACCAGCACTCCTCTTAGTAAACATGGCCTCTGCATTAGCTCCTGCTTCCAGATTCATTAACCTCAATGATATATCCATATATAATCCCTAATCCATGCTTGTTGAATCTGAGTGGCTGGCCTATGACAGTTTTCAAAGAGACATATCTGATTCCTGTCAACAACATGTCAATGTCTTGTGTTCCATTTTAAGTCTTGAGATGTTGTTTGCAGACCAGTAAACTTAAACAACATGTGTTATTCTGTTCTACCGTAGTTTAGATAGCTTGTGTGATACACACACTTTAAATTTAGGACTAATATGGGACTCAGATGTCCAGGAGAGAGGACAATCTGGTGATGGCACAGAGCATCTTCCATTAATCTTACCTGACAGGCTTTAACACTAGTGTTACTTTTACATTTCCCCTAATGCTAAGGAAATACACTTGCAGAATGTACCGTCTGTGCTTTGTGTGATTAGGATCCAAATGGAATGCATGTCAAATTCTGACTCCTTTTATGTTTATGAAAATAAAAAGGAGTTTCCCTTTTCCTTCAGCTTTATGAGGGAATCAATGGGAAGTCATCCACTGCACAATCTTCTCCTGGAAAGTGATAAATATTTACAGTGGATAATGAGATTTCATGTCAAAAATTGATGGTATTTATTGTGTTTTAATAAAAGCAGATTTGAAAACATTAGTTTTATTAAACAAAAAAACCCCAGAATATTGTTTTAAAAATTGCCATTTTCATCTTTGCTTTTCCTGTGGAGACCTTATATACAAAGGCAGATTTTTAGCTAACTATATTACTATGGAAATCAGCTCCTACTGAATAGAAATGGTACAAAATAATGGAAACACTAATACATCTTTACACATTGTATTATTCATCTATCAATTACTCTCCCTTATGTGGGGCTCACTCCTCCAGGTCTGGCTGTTTAACAGTCATATATTTTCTAATATTTATTCTCAATCTCTTTCTTCCATCTTGATCCTAAGAATTAACTAAGAAGAATATTTAAAAGGTCATGCTGTCCTTTGCTGTGCAAATCTGGGAGATAAGGCTGTTACTGACACATTTTCTAATTTTTTGAGCAAATGTTAAGGGAACACTTGGTCCTATGAGAAGCTTGTCACAAACAGGTCAGATATGTTACAGGTGGCAGAAACACAATCACCGTCTTGACCCTACTTCGTCCCTTTGACCTCCAGAAACAATGAATTATAAAGATCATTGCTGCAAACTGACTTAAAATAACACTATGCCTGTTGAACAGCAAAGGAACCAAAGCTCGATAGGTTTAGGGTCATTTTGAACATACATACACTCTTCTAGGAGAGTATCAACTTGGAATTTTATAGACTGGCTCATCCTATGAGCGTTCTTGTTAGGAATCATTTTGGTTATTAATTCATTTAGATGGACTGTGTAGTAGCTCTGAACTGTATGAGAGGAAAAAAAAAAAAAAGAAAACAAACCAATTAATTGCCTTGCGTTCCCCTCAATGATGGATTGTAACCAGCCAAATTATCTTTCTTCCTATCAGTTACTTTTGGTCACAGTGTCTTGTCTTGTCCTGTCTTGTCTTGTCTTGTCTTGTCTTGTCTTGTCTTGTCTTGTCTTGTCTTGTCTTGTCTTGTCTTGTCTTGCCTTGACTTGCCCTGCCCTGCCCTGCCCTGCCCTGCCCTGCCCTGCCCTGCCCTGCCCTGCCCTGCCCTGTCCTGTCCTGTCCTGTCCTGTCCTGTCCTGTCCTGTCCTGTCCTGTCCTGTCCTGTCCTGACCTGTCCCCTCTCGTTTTGTTTTGTTTTGTTTTGTTTTGTTTTGTTTTAACAGAAGCATCAATGAAACTAGGACAACACCTTAAATATTGACCTGGAGGAGGTAATGGGACCTATGGTCATAGGTGACAAAAAAGGTAACCAAGGACACTGCATCAGATGCTTCTCAGTTCGTGGTGTAATGTAAAAGAGATGGTTGATTGATGAGCACAGAAAGCTGAAAAGTGCAGGGCTGTGTGGAGTGTGTGTCAACCCAAAATGTACTGTCCAGGAAAAATAGGCAACAGAACAAGCACAAAAAAGAAACTAAACACAAATCTGTCATGGCTAAAGAGAGTGGATAAGAGCACTTGGCTGATCTTTTAAAGAGCCTAGGTTTGAGTCCCAGCTCCCCCATGGTGGGTCACAATTCTCTGTAACTCCAGTACCAAGAGATTCGATGTCCTCTTCTGATTTCCGTGCCTACCAGGCACACAAGTGGTGCATAGACATACATGTTGGGGGAAAATCACCAACACACACAAAATTATACATATATTTAGATGTATGCTAAATGCAACCAATAGGGCAGTAAATTTGGCTTCCAAACTGTACAATGACGTGACATAGCTCATGACACTAATTCTGTCTTTCTTCTCTTATATGTAATCGTTAGTCTTCTTGCCACATCTTTTTGATGATTCTTTTGTTTGCTTTGTATTTTTTCCAATTCTAAGAATCAAACACAGGGCTTTATACACATTTGGCAGGTATTCTACTCTGAGATACACCCCCAGCATCATCCATGATAAATTTGAAAAATCCCACACATCAATGTCTTTCTGGATGGTATGATAAATCTTTCCTGAAGGTTTTCTTTCCTGGTCGATAGATAGATTTATGTTATTCAAGAACAAAAAGAAGTTAAAGGCATTGTACCCAGCACTGCCTTTTATATCACCAGTTCCCATCCTGATTCCTAGGCTATGGCAAATTCTTGCTACTGACTTCAAGTTTCTCCCAATGTTCTTAAGATTATATAAAAGCAGGAAAGTCTATGCACTCATGTGTTCTTGTCTCTCATTGTAAACTCTGATACCCACAACCTACCGTTGGAAAAATCACTTGATGTTTAAATACATAAAAATAAAAATACATACAAACTCATCTAAAACTCAATAAGCTTTCTGTACCTCTACTCAGTATTTCTCTTTCCTTTCTTAAAACACAGTGTATCTCTTCATAAAGATGTATATAAAAGTGTCTAACTCTATTAATAATTATGAATAGTAGTTTTCAAACATTTTTTCCTATAAGACCCAAGGTATGCATTATTTTTCACTTTAACAGTATATTTTGTGAGACAAATGTCATAAATGAATATCTGGGCCAAGGGGTAAATATATTTATAATTTTAACAAGCTACCCATCTGCTATAATTGTAAAATTTCCCTTAGAAAGTCTGTTTCAAGCCATACCATTCTCAGCATAACCAGACTCACTATCTTTGGCATGAAAACAGCTATAAGATTATTTGATTTCTGATAATACTAGCTAAAAATATTCTATTGTTTTTAGTATATATTTTTAGTGTTTTAATGAGATAACTATTTTTGCATGTATTTTAACTATTTTCTTTCCCATGAAATATGTATATATATTCATATAAAACCTTTTATTTTAATTTTTTAGTTCTTTATAAATTAAGCATTAGAAATAGTTACCTAAACAATAAGATGTAAATATGAGTTTCAGTTTGTTATCTTTTATTGTTGCTAGTATAATTGCATTTTTTCATACACACTAGGTGTTTTACAAATGAATTTATAAATTATTTCTTTTATAGTGTTTAGACTTTGAATCATAGATATTCCTCACTCCAAGCATTTCATGTATTTCATAAGTTCCTCAGTATTTGCTTAAAATTTTTGAGAATTTCTTATATTCATACAACAAAGTACAATCACTTTAAATGTTTATCCCTAACCAATTCCTTCTGTGGCCAACATGCCTTTATCCCAATTTAATTTATTTTTCATATTTTTCTTCTAAATAGTTTGTTACGTTTGAGTTGGTATGGAATATAATATGACACATGAATAGAACTTTAAATTTTTATATATTTTTATAATACAATTACAAATTTATAATATCTCATTCCTTTCTACAATCTCTCTCATATACCTATTGTTTTTTTTAATTCATGACCTCTCTTTTAATTAATTATTGTTGCACACCTACACAAACAGTCATTTATGTTCCTATATACATACATATAAGGTGCTCGTCTGTACAATGTTACTTGTGTGTATGGTGAAGCCCTCCTCAGCTTTCCCTCATCCATGATAGCATGTCTATTTCTGTTGCTTTTGATCTGTTCAGTTTGGGGCAGTCATGCTACTGAGACTTTATGGGTGTGATTCTTATGTAACTAAGAGACAAGGAATCACAATAAATTTCCTGTTCCTCTGTCTCTTACAGTCTGACAGTTGCAGCTTTAAGGAACATTTCACCTGTGCCTCAATGACTTAACATAGTATAATGTAAATAAAATGAAAACAGACAGGGAGAATACTGGGGACAGATAGCCATACATGATTGTGGGTAGGAAATAGGAAAAGGAGGGAATTGGGTAACCATAATGAAAAATTTATGAAAAAATATACAGAAACCTGTGATCTTAACACACACACACACACACACACACACACACACACACACACACAGACACACACACACACAATCAGAGAAAATTAAAGCACAGGACACATGAAAGAACTGGGAAGAATACTCCAGGGGTGATAAAGATTAATGAAAACTAAAGATATATGACCAAGCCTTATGGAAACAATCTAGTTTGTAAGAAATCTAAAATTTAATGCATGTTTTTAAAGAGTTTTAACAGAAGTTTTCTCATTGGGTGAAATATACTGCTCACAAAAGACAGGATTGGCTAATTGAAAAATCTTACTAGTGGGTTGGGCATCTCACTGTTTGTTATTTGTCACAGAGATTCTACAAACACACCAAATACCATAAACAATGGCACACCATATCTAGAGAGTGAGACACTTTTGCAGACGACACCACTTGTTTTAGACATAAAGAAATCCACCTAGATTGACAAGCTACCTAGCTTATGTCTATAGGAGATGGCCTCTCCAGGTTCCATATCCCCAATGCTGTGAGTGTCAGCTAATGTCACTCTTTTGATTCTTTGGAGCCACCCCAATCCCAGGTCTCTAGCATGTCCTTGAGATGCCTTCCACCCCATATCAGTCTGTAGATTTCCATTCATTCTCATGGCCACCTGGCTGTCTCTCATACTTGATCCTGAAACCCTCCCATTCCCCTCCCCATCCTTTCTCATACCCAGTACCCTTTCTCCATCAGCCTCCTACAACTATTTTATCTCCACCCCCCAAGTAAGATAAAAGAATCCTTGCTTAGGCCTCCCTTCTTGTTTAGCTTCTCTGGGTCTGTGGAGTGTGGCATGGGTATTCTGCATTTTATGGCTAATATCCACTTACAATGGACATACTGTAGATGTCATTTTGCATTCTAGATGTACCTCACTCAGGATGATATTCTCAAGTTCCATCCATTTGCTGGCAAAATTCATAATGTCTTTCTTTTTAATAGGTGAATGGTATTCCACTGTGTAGATGTACCACATTTTCTTTCTACATTCTTCAGTTGAAGGACATCTACGTTGTTCCCAGTTTCTGGATATTATGAATAAAGCTACTATAAATATAATTGAGCAAGAGTCCCTGTGGTATAGTGGAGCAATTTCTTAATATATGCCTAAGGGTGGCTTACCTGTGTCTTGAAGCAGAACTATTCATGGTTTTCTGAGAAAAATGCCAAATTGATTTCCAGAGTAATTGTACAAGTTTGCACTCCCACCAGCAACAGAGAAGTATTCCCCCTGTTCCATATCTTCTATAGCATATGCTGTGCTATCATTTGAAGATATTTTGGTTTTTTGTTTGTTTGTTTGTTGTTTGTTTTTGGGGGGGATTTTTGTTTGGTATTTTTTTATCTTAGTCATTATGATTCGTGTAAGGTGGAAGCTCAGGGTTGTTTTGATTTGCATTTACCTGATGACTAAGGACGTTGAACAACCACAGCCATTCAAGATTCCTCTGTTGAGAATTCTCTGTTTTGCTCTGTACCTCATCATTTAAATTGGGTTATTTGTTTTGTTGGTGTCTAAGTCCTTGAGTTTTTTGGTTTTTTTTGGGGGGTTTTTTGTTTTTTTTTTGTTTTGTTTTTTTTGTTTGTTTGTTTTTATCAACCTTGGATATTAGCCCTCTGTCGGATATAAGGTTGGTGAAGAACCTTTCCTAATCTAACAGCTACTATTTTGTCCTATTGAGCATGTCCTTTGCCTTACAGAAGCTTTTCAGCCACATGAAGTACCGTTTATTAATTGTTGACTTTAGAGCCTGAATCATTGGTATTCTGCTGAAGAAGTTGTCTCCTATACTAGTGATTTCAAGGCTATGCCCCACTTTCTGTTCATTAGATTTAGTGTGTCAAGTTTTACATTGAGGTTTTTGATCTGCTTGGATTTGAATTTTGGGCAAGGTAAAAGATATGGATCTATTTGCTTTCTTCTATATGCAGACATCCAGTTAGACCAGCACCATTTGTTGATGGTGCTTTCTTTCACCATTGTATGGTTTTGCCTTCTGTGTCAAAAAATATTGTGTCCATAGGTGTGGGTTTATTTCAAGGTCTTTGATTCTATTCCATTAATCAACCTGCCTGTTCCTGTACCAATACTATGAAATTTTTATTACTATTGCTCTGTAGTACATCTTGAGGTCAGGGATGCTGATACCTCCAGAAGTTCTTTTATTGTTCTGGATTGTTGTAGCTATCTTGGGTTTTTTGTTTTTCCATATGAAGTTGAGAATTGTTCTGTCAAGGTTTGTAAGAAATTGTGCTGGAATTATGATGGGAATTGTATTGAATCTGTAGATAGCTATTGGTAAGATGGCCATTTTCACTATGTTAATCCTACAGATCAGTGAGCATGGGAGATCTTTCCATCTTCTGATATATTCCTCAATTTCTTTTTTCAGTGACTTGAAGTTCTTGTCATACAGGTCTTTTATTTGTTTGGTTAGAGTAACACCAAGATATTTTACCTTATTTGTGGCTATTATAAAGGGTGTTGTTTACCTAATTTCTTTTTGGGCCCATTTATCATTTGTATAAAGGAAGGTTATTTTTTTTTAGTTAATTTTATATCTAGCCACTTTGCTCAAAGTGTTTATTAGCTGTAGGAGTTCTCTGGTAGAAATTTTGTGGTTGCTTATTTATAGTATCACATTATCTGCAAATAACAATACTTTGACTTCTTCCTTTCTAATTTGTATCCCTTTGATCTAATTTAATTGTGTTATTGCTCCAGCTATAACTTCAAGTACTATATTGAATAGATAGGGAGAGAATGGACAGTCTTGCCTTGTCCCAGACTCAGACTATTTTCTAAAGTGTTACTACGACAAATCTTTGATGTTTCTAACCAGAGATTTGTTTTCACCTTTGTAAAAAAATAATTATCTTTGTAGTGGGTAAAAGTTAATGCATTGGCTTATCTCTTTTCAATGTAGCAAATATACTACTAGAGAATGTTCATCTGTGGATGAATTTACATATTAACAGCCACCCATTTAAGGATCAGGGAACATCTCAGAAGATTGTGTGGAAAGAATATACAAGCTCAACTTGTACATTAGGAAAAGATCTGTGAAATACAAATGGTTGGACATGACATGGTGGCTGAACATATCAACTCCTTGCACTTGAGCTGGCTTGTCTAAGACCTACATAAAAACAGTACTGTCAAAATTCCGGAGTGGGTGGACGAAGGGATCATAAGTCCCTACCATTAATGGAGGATCAACTGTAGTTGATGGTACTGAGAGAAGGAAAGTCTCTCTTCTGTGCAAATGTGACTACTAATAGGTAGTTCAAGTTCCAATGAATGTCCCTACATCTGTGCACATATGGGCACCTTTAACTGAACTTAGGTCCATTAATATCAAGAATTATTAAAATGAGGGCATAAAGTTAGGCAGGAGATAAGTGGTAAACACTAGGGACATTTTGAGGGAAATAATGGGGTATAATTAAAATACATTATCTAATTTTATGAAAATTTCAAATTAATAAATAAACAAACAAATAAATCATTTCCTACAAGTAAATGGAAGGGGCACCTTATAGGGTCTCCATGATTGGCTTCCAGCTATTCTTCTACATATTTCACAGCTGTCACCAAGTTGAACTATATTCTTTTGCTTAATTGAGCCTCTTAGTTTCAGTATCTCACAATCAGGAAGTGTGGTTCAATTTTGTGATTTTTAGTTATGACAGGGAAGCTGTGTACTTGAGATCTCAACAGTATGGCTGTTGAAACAAGACTTGAACAATGAGAACACCAGTTGACATGCCAAAACAAATAGGTGAAATTTTATAGGATCCCACTCCTAAATGGAGCATGCAATTAAAATCTGCTCAAGAGGGAGAATTAATCTTCCCCATAGATGAGAACCCCAAATGTCTATCTAATCTCAAGTATTCATCCCTAAAAAATAAAGACTAAAAAAGACTCATTGGGTTGCATTTATGTATTTATTTGCAGATATATACAACAATAGTAATTAAATCATAAGATGCCATGACTTTGAAATGGAGCAGGTTGACACGGGAGGAATTGGAGTGAGAGGAAGAGAGTTAAGTGATGTTTTCATTAAATAAACAAAATTAAAGAAAGAAATATTTCCACAACTATACCCACAGTCCAGTCTGGTAGATACAGTTTTTCAGTTGAAGTTCCCTCTTTCCAGGGGACTTGAGGTTATGTTAAGCTGAAAATAAGAACTAACCATAACGAAAGGTGAAGGTCCAAAATCCCCGTGGAGGGTTACAGAATGAGCCTGGATCCAGAGGACTAAAGATCTGAAGTTGTCTATGGGATTCTGTCAGGAGCGAAAGTATACACGCATGGCAGGCTTAAGAGCAATCAAGCTACTGAGCAAATGCAAGTTTCCTGTTTGATCTGTGCCCTGTCCTATCAAACCTAAGCTTACCGGACCTTGCTACCTGCATTCAGGGTGGATTTTTCTACTTCAGTGTGCTGACCCACAAGTTAATGGCATCTAGAAACGTTCTGACAAACGTATCCTGAAGTGTGTTCTGCAAACTCTCTAGGAAACTGTCAATAAGCCACGTTGACAACCAAGATAATCCAGCACTGGTCCTTCATTTTTAAGAGCTATACTGTCTTAAATTTCTAGCTTGGTGCCAAATGGAAATGGTAAAGGAAAACACCCTTCTTTTGACCATTGTCTTAGAAAGATGAGTAAACTATGAAAGTAAAAATGTGAACCCCCTTCATAAAATGTTGTGTAATTCTGGTAGTGATGGCCATGCAATTCTGTGTTATTCACAAGCAGAAAGTCCGAACTCATGACTGAATCATCTTTCTAGTCTAGTCAACAAGGGCAAGGCCCCCAAATACAAGAATGATAGAATGCATTTTTTTAAAGAAACAAATAAGCAGGATTTTAAAGAAATTTCATTTTATAAAACTAACTCTAAGAGGATTCTAAGGTGCTAGTCTCTAAAGAGGTTTATACATTATTCATTCTAATAGGACACCATTTTCTAGTTATAAATAACTCTTAAACAGCAACATTCTGCAGATTGTGTATTAAAGAGAATAGATAATTATGTTCATAATATAGGAGGTGATGTATATTTACACTCATTTTTATATTTCAACTACCTTTTGCACCATATCTGTTTCTAATGATGGTTGAAAATGAAAATGTAATATTTATATCTTTAAGTGACAATATGCCTTTATGAGATGAAAATCTTATCATTTTGATAAATTTTAATTAAACTTAGTACCTACAGATGGTCCTCACAATTTCCTTTCCAAAATGTAACTGGAATTAAGAGCAATGCCTTTTAGGGCTTACCTTTGTCAAACTCCAATTGTGATGACTTGTCTTCCTTTCATCCAGGAAGATTCCATTCTCCAAATTACATTGGCTTTTCAAAAGACTATAATAAGTGTAGCTTGTTGTCTGTCATCTCAGAAAAATTAAAAACCTAGGGTATCTGTCTATATTTTTATAGACTTGAGTTTTATGATGACAAAATTTATATTCCACTAGCACAGGATGTGATCTTATTTAGAAATGGAGTCATTGATGTAGACGTAATGAAGTCGTTAGAATGGATCTTTATTCTAAGAGGAAAGTGTGAGGACAGACATGAACATAGAAACCACGTCATTGGGTGAGGGTTCGGAATTGGTATATAAGGGAATATAAAATGTGAAGAAATCCACCAGAAGATGGAAGAGAGACATAGAATGAGTTCTTTCTTGCAATCCTTCTGCCATGCATCTAGAACCATGAGATAGTATTTGTGCTATTTAAGTCACTTGGTCTGTGTCAGTTTTTCAGCAGGACTACTAGACTGGCATATTCTCTGTATGTCCTTGGTTCCTGTTGCTGTTCAGTTTCGATGTTTTTAATTGTAATAGATCTACATCATTTCCTCCTTTCCTTTCCCCCCCCCCAGCCTCTCTCAGCTACTACCTCTCTTCTAATCCTTCCCAAACACTCCACTCACAAGTTGATAGCCTTCTTTTCTTTTTCTTTGGTTATTAGTTGCATACATATATGTGTGTATGTATGTTTGGAATACATGTATGTATATATATTCTACCTTCAGGCCTTCAGGCATATATATACATACACACACACACACACACACACACACACATACATATATATATATATATATATATATATATATATATATATATATACACACACATTCTATTTTTGTATTTTTGTATATATAGTTTAAGGGCTGATAACTCTACATTGGAAAACCGATAAAGAGTCTCACCCCCAGAATTTTTCTTTTGTTGTCTGCAGTTCTTTGGTGTGGGACCCTGTAACATTTTCACTTTTCTACACTAACATGTCCTTTGATGTTGCTATTGTTCCCAGGGCAGACTATTTCACAGCAGACTTCTTGATATATCTTTTATAATATCCCTACTGTTTCTTTAGCTATGTTCCCTGAGCCATAGATCCAGGAGCTGTAATGTAGTTGGATCACTGGGACTGGGTTCCCTCATGATCTGCTAATCTCTATTGTGTCTAGTTGTGTTTTTCTATGATAATCTCCATTTTTTTTTTATTGTAAACACAGGCTTCTTCTAGGAGTGATAGTGACTCCACTTTTCTGTGGGCATTAAGACACCATTTAAAATGAAGCACAGTGATAGTAGAAGATTTTTTTCCAAGGTCTATGATCTTACTAGCCCTGGGAATCTGGATAAGTTTCCAGTACCGGGAATCATTTCCCTTCTGTTGACTGAGCCTTGTTTCAACTAGACTGTTGATACTCTCAATACTCTGCTTTATAGCTATAGCTGGCATTCTATGCCTAAAAATGTGTATTATCTGTTCTGTTCTACATATCCTGCCACAACAGAGACCCTTATAAGTCCATCTGGTAGTTTCAACTTGGAAGGGGCATACCTCCACCGAAGGACTTCAGTTTCCTTTGTAACCTATCAAACTCTCCTGTCCTTCCTCACTGGGTCCATGAAGAATCCATGTGGACTCTTTATAATATATTTGGTTCTTCCCCTTGTATTCTCTTTCCCATGTGAAAGTTATCACCTTCCTTCCCCTGTTTCTTCCTCTCTTTGCTTGAGAAATATATCATGAAGTCTTCCCTTTGTTTCGCATGAGCTTATAAAACAGACATACTGAGGTGATGAGAAAGATTGGGAAACATCTTCCCTAATTCTAGATCTGAAGCAATTTCAGTATTTTTAGCAGCAAATATTTGTTAAGACGCATAGGAATATCATTCAGAGGCCTCTGTGATTTACTTTCCACTAACTAAGACTACTCTGCTGTGTTTATTGTAGTGTAATTTGAGCACAGAGAAAAAGAGAAGGCAAATTCAGTCATAAAATTGCATTAATTAATATTAAATGTGGTGTAAGATATTGCACCCGTTTAGACTTAATAGAATAGAATTGAATTATCAGAATAGAACTGGGGGTATTTTAACTAAAAAATATAACAATATTGTTATGCTTCTTTTCAGTAAGGAAGGTGATAATTAACATAGAAATTGCCAATAAGATCATTCCGGAAAAAAATAAATTATTTCATTATATGTTAATATTGTGATAAAATATAAGAAAGAGAAAATAACAATAAAAGAAATAATAATTTGCAAAGTATGACAAATCGCTTTTGAATAAATATTCATAAATATTTCCCTCCTTTGACTTCCTGTGAAAGCCATGCAGGGACACTGCTTACACTGACCTCTTCTTCCTCAAAGAAGGAAAGGAGCTGCTGGGTAGTTGTACCCTGAAAGTGAGTTGTCACTGGGATGTACTAAGATGCAACAAATGAGAAATTGGACATTTGCATTACTTGAAGGCCTGGGGCAATGACTCAGAAACAGAAACTAAGTTCCCAGTAATTGCTATGTCTGCTCCTCAGATAGAGAAGGTATTCCTCTCTGCAGAGGAAAGTAGGTAAAATGGTCCAGCACATTGCTTCAGTGTAGACATTGGAGACTCTAAATCCTGGAAAGTCTCAGAGATGCTAGAGCCTTTGTGTTCCGTCAGGGAACAAACCTGGACTCTGCACAGCATCTCCAAGGAAACAATTTAAACTTTCTTGCCTGTAACCCCTTAATCCGGGCTGTTCTGGTTCTTCACCCTTTTAAGAGATGAGATATTCTCAGAATTCATACTGATGTAGGGTCACCTGTGAAGACCTTGCAAGATTTATCTCCTATGACATCTGTCAGTTCATTGGGGGTGGAGTGTTGGCACATGCTGATGCCAGGTTTGTGAATGTCATGGTCAAGGTTCTTCTGTGTGGGTCTGTACCTCTGTCTGGATGAAGCCAAGTGTACTTTGCCAAAAACCATTGTGTCTCATACCAAAGGTCCTTGTCAACAGTAGAGTTGGTTTGCCAATGCCAGAAAGGACCTCCATCAAAAATAATGGTATTGTTTCATTATTTATAAAAATAGCTGCATATACCAACTGTTACCTACACCATACTTGCTTGAGTCACAAAAAGAGTATGCTCACTGTGTAGCTTCCAGAGAAAATGATTCTTTTTGCTTATACAATGACAGACAATGCACCCATAATCTTAATTATGAATTACAGCCAAAGGGGGAATATATATTTGGCCCAGGGAGTGGTACTATTAGCAGGTGTTACCTTGTTGGAGAAGGTATGGCGTTGTAGGAGGAAGTGTGCCACTGTGGGGTAGGCTTTGGGGATCTTCTCCTATGCTCAGGCTTAACCCAGTGTGCAAGAGAGCTTCCTTCCAGCTGCCTGAAGATGAAAGTTCCTCCTGCCTGCAGTCAGATCGAGATGCAGAACTTTTAGCTCCTTCTCTAGTACCATGTCTGCCTGGATACTGCTATGCTGATGCCTGGATTCCACCATGATGATAATGAACTGTAAGTCATTATCTATATGAAACTGTAAGCCAGTCCCATGGTCATGGTGCCTCTTCATAACAATGGAAATCCTAACTAAGAACTAAGATACTGTGCAAACTGGGTGACATGAGTTTGAGCTGTAAGACCCATATAAAGATGGAAGGGGAGAACTTACTTAAGAAAAGTTATCTTCTGAATCTCAAAATGAAGTGTCCTATATCCCTCATGTGTGACACACACACAAATAAGTACATAAATTTTAAGAAGTAACATTAATGAAATGACTGATAAAATGTTTAATGATTATTAAAATGCTATGACATTCAGGGTAACACATTTGAGAAAAGTTAAGAAAATAATGCATGGTGTAGGTGAGAAATTTATTTGAGAAAGAAAAACACAAGAAAAAAATCCGTAAATGTTGAAAAGGAAATTTGTCAGTGTAAAAAGTAGTTAAAATTTTGAGTAACAGGGTCAGTAAATCAAGAGAGAGAGAGAGAGAGAGAGAGAGAGAGAGAGAGAGAGAGAGAGAGAGAGAGAGGAGAAGGAGGAGGAGGAAGAGGAGGAGGAGGAGGAGGAGGAGGAGGAGATCTTCTTTTAAACAACACAAATTTATTGAAATATCACTATCAGACCAAATATGAGCCACAACAATGATAAGAAAATAATAAGAAATTAAGAAAGTATACAAGACTTTTGAAACACATTTAATTGAACAAATATCTTAATCTTTTAGTAAGCAAGGGAGAATATGAAAGCAAAGGAATAGAAATTTTATTCAAAGAGATGATAGCTGGAAATTTCCTGAATAGTGGGAGAGATTTAGATATCAAGGATAAGTAAGTCTACAGAACCCCAATAGATATGATTAGGAAAAACCTCTCTCTTGACTTTTAAAAATTAAGCTATTAAAAGTACAACACAAAGATATTGCAAATACAATGTGCCAAGGTTCATAACCCATACTAAACCATCAATAATTTTATCAGTAGAAACTTAATAGGTAAGGCGGGAATGGAATTGATATAGTTCACATTTGGTAAGAAAGTAACATTAATAAAGTATATTTATATCCAACAGTCTATCCAGAAATGAAAAAGAAATACTTTTTTAATATAACAAAAATTGAGAAAAGATCATTACACTCTCACTAGATAGGTTTTATAAAAGTTGCTGAAGAGAGCCCTATACTCAGTAGAAAAAGAAAACCACTATTATAATGAAGGCATGTGAGCATATAAAGCCACTAATGAGTAAGGCACACACAAAGAGGTTAGGCCTTCCCTGGGCAATAATCCACAAAACCATAAAGATGAGCAGGCAAGGAATAGAACAAGCTACATCAAGGAAAAAGAGAGAGAGAGAGAGGGTTATATCTTTAAATATGTTTAATAGTATTTGTGAACATGAAAGGACAACTCCCCAATTAAAAGCATGGGCTATATGAATGTATTAAGAAAAAGAACCCTATGAACAAGATCTGTACAAGCTCAAGGCAAACAATATCGCAGTATGAAGTCAGGAGGTGGGCACAAACTCCCATACATAGCAGAAGAATGATGTACCAGGAGAGAGAAAGCCCACTTTCTTTAAGGTGTGGCCCCCATTAAGTTAACTACACTCCAATGAATGGCCATATTCTCTTTCTGCTCTTAATTGTGAATGTGGTACTTGACGTCCTTGCCTTTACTCCCTTGCAATAATGGACTGTAACTTGGACTTACAAGCTAAATCAACTTGTATTACATACGTTACTTTTTGTCAGGGTATTTGTCACACAGAACAGGCCCCTATTGTCAGAGCACCCAGCTGTTATAAAACGAACATTATTAGATCTAAGTGAGATAGAGGATCCAAGGCAAAGATGGACAGTAGGGGACTAACACCTTACTTTCATCAGTGGATACCAAAACGGAAACCTAACAAAGAAGCAGTAGAATGAAGTTGTGCTGTAGATTGAGACAGACATTTACAGAAAGCTTTACCCAACAATTATATAACATACACTGTTTCCTTCAGTACCTGGAACTCAAATAGATTCTATTTTAGGGAACAAAATTATTCTTTCCACATGCAAATAATTGAATTCATGTTATATACCTTCTCTGATAACAGAATCAAGCTAGACATTAATAAGCAGAGATATTCCAGAAACTAAAAATTCATAGAAACTGAACAACATGCCACAGAACAATAATGCATCACTGAAAATGGAAACAAAAAAAAATCTTGAAGTAAATTTAAATGGAAACACCATACGTTGAAATACATGGAAACAGCAAATGCCGTTCTCAGAGAGAAACTTACAGTAGTAATGAATGCCCACAACACAAAGAAACATTTCAGGATAACCTGACTTTGGATCTCCAATCTCCATGAAAAAGCAGATTACAGTAAAACTTTGTATCCCCAACATGGGGGCTTAGAGTGATACAGAGGCAATAAGATACTACAGGTACTTGGCTGGCCAGATAATCCAGCCAAAATAGCAATCTTTCAGATTTAGTGAGATTAGTTACCTCATTAATAAATAAACAAAATTAAACAGATAAGAAAACAAAGTTGAGAATGCTAGAAGATAGCCAGTGTCCATCTCTGACCTCCATACATGTATCTATGTACACGTAGATACACATACAGACACATGGAGAGACAATACACACAGATATACACACATACATTCTTTATTATTGAAACAAGAAAGATAAAAAAGATCCTTAGAGACTACTTTGAAGTTCATGTCAATTAATTGGAAAAACTTAGAATAAATGGGAGAAAAATGCTAAAATTAAGTGGTGGATGTAGAAAACCTAAAGAGATCAACAAGGCGTAAGGTCCAGTCTTTAACAAGACTCACCCAGCAAAGGGCAATCCAGAGTCCTGCCACTCCTGATTTCTATCAGTCTTTTATTTATTCATTCATTCATTCATTCATTCATTCATTCATTCATTTATTTATTTATATTAGATATTTTCTTTCTATACATTTCAAATGCTATCCCGAAAGTTCCCTATACCCTCCCCCCGCCCTGCTCCCCTACCCACCCACTGCCGCTTCTTGGCCCTGGCATTCCCCTGTACTGGGGCATATAAAGTTTGCAATACCAAGGGCCTCTCTTCCTGATGGCCGACTAGGCCATCTTCTGCTACATATGCAGCTAGAGATATGAGCTCTGGGGGTACTGGTTAGTTCATATTGTTGTTCCACCTATAGGGTTTCAGACCCCTTCAGCTCCTTGGGTGCTTTCTCTAGCTTCTCCATTGGGGGCCCTGTGTTCCATCTTATAGATGACTGTGAGCATACACTTCTGTATTTGCCAGGCACTGGAATAGCCTCATATGAGACAGATATAACAGGGTTCCTTCAGCAAAATCTTTCTGGCATTGTGCAATAGTGTCTGGGTTTGGTGGCTGTTTATGGGATGGATCCCCCGGTGGGTTAGTCTCTGAATAGCCCATCCTTTCATCTTACCACCAAACTTTGTCTTTGTAACTCCTTTCATGGGTATTTTGTTTCCTATTCTAAGGAGGAATGAAGTATCCACCCATTGGTCTTCCCTCTTCTTGATTTTCTTGTTTTGCAAACTGTATCTTGGGTGTTCTATGTTTTTGGGCTAATATCCACTTATCAGTGAGTGCATATCTAATGACTTCTTTTGTGACTGGGTTACCTCACTAAGGATGATATCCTCCAGATCCATCCATTTGTTCAAGAATTCCATAAATCTATTGGTTTTAATAGCTGAGTAGTACTCCATTGTGTAAATGTACCACATTTTCTGTATCAGACTTCTAAAGAAGAAGCTACTGCAACTCTGCAAAAGCTGTTTGGCAGAGGTGATGAGGAAGCCCCACCCAAAGGATGAGCTACAAGACCACCCTGACAAATGCACAGAAGTTGCACATGCCATTCCCATCAAAGCCCACCTGGCATAGGTAGTTCTAATAACAGACTGCAGATTAACAGTGAGACTAGTTCAAATGGCCAAGGTACCAATTATAGAACTGAGGCATAAATACCAAATGGTGACTTTTAGGATGGTTTGTGAAGTGAGCGTGTATTTGCAGGTGCAGCTGTGTCCCTCCTTCACTACAGGAGCTACTCCCCAGTGGCCTTCTTTTTCACTCTCATCATAGCTACACATTGTTTTCAATTTAACTTCCTAAACACCACCGTCTTATACTACAGATCCTTTTTCAAGAGTCGGCCTGTGGTTGTGGTGATTTACACATGTAATCCAGCCACTTGGGAAGCTGAAGCAGGAAGACTGTGGTTTCAAGGTCAGCCTGGGTTACCTCGGGAGACTCTGTTGCAAAACAAAGAAGAATAAAAACAAACTCCCCTGAAACGTTCACTGGTTGTTGTTGGCCCATGCAATAGGGCCTCCCTCAGCAACTTCAATATGCTGCTTGAACCCTTTCACAATTTTCCAAGCACACAAAATAAATGAATGCATAATTTCTTCTTTTATTTTACCAGAACCTGTTATCAAATTTTCGACTGTGAAGCTAATTGAAATGCTATCACTTATTTATTATGTCTTACTCTAAACTCCCAAGGCTAGTAAATTTCCTTCTTTGTGTGTGTGTGTGTGTGTGTGTGTGTGTGTGTTTGTGTGTGTGTGTGTGTTTGTGTGTGTTTGTGTGTGTTTGTGTGTGTGTGTGTGTGTGTGTGTGTGTGTTTGTGTGTGTGTTTGAATTGTGCCTATGAGGCCAGAAGAGGGTGTCTGATCCTCTGGAGCTGAAATTACAGGTGGTTGTGAGCCACTTGATTTGAGGGTTGGGACTAAAACTCTGGCCCTCTGAAAGAGCAATAAACTTTTGGGACTAATAAGCCTCCTCTTCAGCTCCTGTAAGTTTCTTTTACAATTGATTCTAACACAGCTCAAGTTTTATGGATGCTAGAGTATGAAAAAGTACCAGTTTGATAGCACAGGCCCATAATCCTAATACTGGAGAGGAGAGGCTGGGCCAGTAGAATCTTGAGTTACAACCTGGGATAGATATGAAGACCCTTCCTCAGACAAATAAGCAAATATGAATGACAAGTAGACATCATCATTGTTCACGTGATTGATGCCTCTACCTTCTGCCTCTGTCTAAAATAGTTACTGCTACTCTATGGTCGGTCCCCATATTGCCATATTCAAATAAACAAATCCAAATACATAAAACTCTAATCAAATATATCCCACTGCCTTGAGAATCACTTGAGGCTGTTTCTCTTCAATGAGTCACAGAACCACTCCTGCTTGGACACCGCTAGAAACCACTACCTAGCTTCCTGGGACAACAGATGCTTTCATTGCTGGTTGAAGATAGCAAAGTTAAGGGGGAGTTGGCATTTATTGTATTTTCACACCCTCTTTTTGCTACTCCAACCCAGAATCTAACTAGGGAATCTATTGGGCATCCCACAATATGTATTTGTTAACCAAATGAAAACTACAAAATTAATAAACCCGTTTCTAACCCCTCCTTGCCACTTGGTCACTAATAAATTTCATGACATCACAGAACTTACTTAGACCCTTATCAACGTCTCAGTGCCCTAGTGGAAGAGTCAATGGAGCTGATAATCCTTGACATAAGTTCAAAGATCAACTTGGGATGCTAACACTCTTTCTTTTGAAAAAACAATCACTTGAACTTGACCTATTTCAAACACTGTATGTAAGTATTATTACACAGTGATGTGATTGTCAGGTTTTTGTTTTCTTCAAGTCTGTTGGCACAACTGTGAAGTGACATAAAGTACTAGGTACAGAAAAGGGCCTTTAGAAAGCCTCTGACTAAAATGCTAGCAAGCATTCCTGATGTGGTTATTATTCTGGACAACTTTACATTATATGAACAGAATGACTTAGACCAGATACATTATGAAACCAAGGTAATCATGCCTACCTCCTGCATGCTGGAGCCAAAGCAGCCCGTCTTACAGTAAGCAATAGGTGTTACTATAGCAATGTAAAATTACCCAAGAGTGTGACTCAAAACTTTTTTTATTAACTAAAACTTTTATTAATAAAATTAGATTAGAAGCATATTAAGAGTTCAATATTTTAAGGAATCACCCTTAGGAAAAAGGTATATAGTGATTTGTGTTGGCTATACTGCTATATCATGATTAACATGAGCTATCTAGAATCTCAAGCCTCATGACCCTGCAGATTGGATTCAGTCCAATTACTTTCATTAAATATATGTTAGTTTCAGCTGTAGGTGGTATCTGATGTCGGAGAAAGGAGGTCTGCTTAAAGTTTTAAAATGATTGGACTTTATCATTAACTACTATTTGTGAGTTGGGTAGCCACTACACCAAGTTCTCGCACTCTAATTTCTTCAACTGACTGAAAATGGGGACAGTATAAGCCGCCTCCTAATAGACTGTAAAACCAGCAGGATGATTGTGTTACCTGTCTCTTCAATCCATGCTACTTCTGACTAAATTTAACATCAACTATTTATAAGCTATAATTCTGTAAAATACCTATGAATTATGGTAGCATTCCCACACAGATGGGTTTATGACAGGCTTTGTGATTCAAAAGTCTGCCCTTGGGAAAATACATCATTGTTTGATTAAGTAAAAAAAAAAGCCATTGTAATAGCCAATGAAACACACGCCTTTGATATGAGACACATATCATTGGTGATTTGGTATTCCTTGTATGTGAAGACTTGAAGAGATGATATACTGTGTCATGATTTAGATTTCAACCTAAAATGGACTGAAGATGCCATGGAGTCCTCTATGGGCTTGAGGTCTTGGAATATTTTTCTCTGAATCATCAATTAGATTCTCACAGGAGAGCAGTAGAGGTATAGCTCAACCATTCTTTCTCAGCATCCATGAACCCTAGGGTTTATCTCCAAAACTGAAAAAGGCATACTCTAAATATACTCTAAATAATGTATAACTTTGAAATATAGTCAATTCCTTCAGGCGTTTTATTAATATGACATGCAGGGGTTTTGGTCTTGTACTATTACAGCATCCAATCATCAAATATCAATGGCTAAACAAAGAGCATTTATTATTTGTTTAGCAAGATCTCTTATAGGCTAAGCATCCTTCCAAAGCAGCACTCCTACCATCACATACATACGGTAGTTCACAATGGACTATAATTCCAGCTACAAAGGATCTAATGCCTTCTTCAAGGGGATCAGCACAAAATTGGCATATACTCATACAAGCAGACACATACAAATAAATAAAAATAACTTAATGTGTGTTCTTGAATTTCAGGAAGCCAGCTGTTGCTTTTAAGGGTCAAGTAGTCGGTGGACACAGCCTTAATGCAAAGCCTTAGTGGATAACACAGCTAAGGTTTGCAGTTGGTGGGATGTGTCAGACCTTCATGACCCACATGATAAGCTGCTATACCTTACTTCACACTCCCCATCCCCCAGTCATTGCTGCAGTAATCACCTACACACAAGTTTCCCACTCAGATCCCAAGTACACATAGCCCAGCAGTGGGACTTAATTAGTGGACCCTTCTTCAATCACTTATGTAGGTAGGTCTGCAATACAATATGTGATCTTCCAGAAAGTCTATTGGAATGAGCAGCAATGATGTGGAGTGGACCGCTTGACTGCTTACCCATGAGTACTTTCTCCTCTCTGCCTGTCCCTCAGTCTTATCCCTTCGAAGCACTTTAGGGCAAATTTTGGCTAATATTTTGTAATTTAATGTGTGTAAATGTTTTGCATGCGCATAGATCTGCACATCACTCGTGTGCCTGGTATCCATGGAGACCAGAAGAGGGAGTAAGATCCCCTGGAACTGTATTTACAGATATGAGTTGTCATGTGCATGCTACGAGTCACTCTTCCTCTGAAAGAGCAGCCTATACTCTTAACCACTGAGCAGTCTTTCCAGCCACCTATTGTATTGTTTTTTTTTCTGTTTGCTTTTATTTAACTTTTTATTGATTCTGTTTTGATTTCACCTCATGCTCCCCACTGCCACTCATTTCCCTGTCCCTTCTCATCTGCTCTCCACCCTTGCAACCTCCCTTCAAAGGAAAAAAAAATCTTGTTGTGGAAACTGTAATTTGTGCTAGTGTGTCCCAAAATATCCACTTTGTCTATGTTTCTTTACATGCAAATATATGTTGCAATGAGTCATTGGTCTGGATCGAGGCCTCTGGCTTCTTATACTATATCAGTACTGGATCTTCACTGGGATTCCTCTCAGATATCCTGCTGATGCTCTGTTTCATGGTGATCCTGTAGCTTTGGATCTGTAGGACCAGTCTCTTCATACTCTCCAGCGGTTCATAGATGAGACAGATGTTGGAGTGAATCAACTCAAAGCCCTGGATTTGGGCCTGGGTAGTAGTTGTGCCAGTTTTCCTGTACCCACAGCACCAGGGAAGCTCTCTACCATTGCTTTGGCTAGTTTATCCAATGACAGGTCTCCTGTTCTCGTGACCACAGGGCCAGCTCTATAACCTGTAGCAGGTGGTATGGAGCATGGTAAGGGTGGGGGGAAGGCATTTTTTTTCCTTCATACACACGACTTAACAGCAGAAAAGTAGCAGGGTTAGCTCTTCCAAGTGTTGCAGGTGGTAAGAGATGGGGCCAGCTTTCCCACTCTTATGACCTGGGGACAAGTTCTTTTACTTGACATAGGTGGAGAGGGGCAAGGGAGAGGTTTTGCTTTGTTTTGAGCTTTTTATTTTAACTCTGTACCAGTAATGTAAACTGGAAATGGTTGGGTGATTTTTGCATAAGGGACCAATGAGATCAACATAAAGAAGATTGACACTTCTTTCTCTTTAGAGTCTCAAGTTATTAAGCTAACTCAGATACATTAAAATAGCTCTCAAGTGAGTTACAGCAGCAGGAGATACCTATGGCCAATTTTATTGTAAAAACAGAAGTATATAATTGACTATTGACCTAGACTGGTATTTATACAGCGAGTGGGGATAAGCAGTCACTTAATTACCCTGTGAATATGCTTGAGGAAGGTTAGCTATGAGAGGTGTGCCATCTTCACAGCACACCATAAGTGAGATAGGCCATGAAAGATACAAGCATCTCTGAGAATAGTAATCTCTGATTACTGGTTCTGCTTTTTACCTGCCCTATAGAATGTGTAGAAGCATGTCAGAATTGGTGTGCAATTTCCATGAGCCAACAAACAGTATACATAAGACTAGTGCTACAAACAGCAGAAGACTTAGACAAGTAGGTGATTTTCTCAGGGGCCTCGAGGCCAAGGCTATGTCGTCAACTGGCACAGCTATGGCAAAAGTCATGCCAGAGTTTCTGGATCTCTGATCCTACTTTTAGCGGGTGAGAAACTGGAATTCAGATAAAGCAGTACACTTGAGCACTAAAATAAATAGCTAAGGTGGGACTGAGCCAGGAAGATAAGATTCTCATACTCCATGATAGTCAAGGTGGAAGCTGAACTTGCACAATGAAGCTTCTGATTGATTATGTGAAAATAGGAAGCATGGAGTACGGGCATCTCAGGGACTCAGGTGCCCTGGATTCCTCCAGGTCTTATCAAAAAGCAAACAAAAATGTTTGCTCAGTTCTAATCTTTCTGGTAGAAGGTGATGATGCATACTCAAGAGCTGTGGAGTTTGCATTTCATTTCCTGATTTTGGTTCCTGTGCCTTTGTGTTATAATGGTTTAACTAAATCAAAATATGTCTACCAGAATTCATGTCCATGCATGGCTCCATGATATTGTCAACCAAAATAAAGTTTTATATTGGCATAGAGGGCAGAGTGAAACGATCATAGTTGCTCTTTCAGGACAGCTGTTGGGCCTTGGCGATGAAGACCTCCTGTTTTGGGTGTGCTAGTGTGTTGGTCAGTGTAGGGAAGCATCCAGGTGGCACTCATCCTACTCCAGCCACGCCTCCTTCTTCAGCTTTCTGTGAGCCAGGATCCCATCTAACTTTGTAATAAGAAGCTTTTCCTGTGGCCCAAAACTGAACAAGGTGAGCTTCAAAAACACCCAGTGTTGTATTAAATATTTTTAAAAATCCCAGTGGAGGGAAGGTTCCTGCTACCTACCCCAATGGTTTGTCTTCCCAAATGAAAGAAACACACACAGCCTTTATATTTTGATATGCCTTAATCAGCTCAATAGCTGGGCCACTGCCTAACCTCTCTGTGGTTAATCCACCCAAGCTATTACCTACTAAACTCTATATTCTATCTTGGCTGCCCTGGACCCAGAAGGCTGCCTAACTGGACCATGCTCTCTAGGTTCTATCGCATACTGGCTATATCTCTGTCCTCCACTATTCTCAGGCATAGTGTCTCCCCTCTCCTCCACTCTCCCTGCATGGCAGATCTCCTCTTCTTCTCCCCTCATTCCTGTCCCAAGCCTGGGAATACTCTAATCCTGCCTCTGTCTGCCCTGCCTAGCCATTGGCAGTGAGCAGCTTTATTACCAATCAGAATCAACTGGGATCAGGGTACCTCAGTGTCTTATATTGGAACTGTCATATGTAAGCAATTTGGGGGACCCAAATTAACATTAGAATAGAAGCATCATTAGGCCAAACTCAGTACAACCCAGGGGCTCCAATATACTCTTACCTGCTCCTATTCATACCAGATTTCTTTTTTTTTTTCCTTAAAGACAAATCTTGCTGAAGCCATGATCTGAACTACATAAAAAATCAATAGACCTACATGAACTCTTCATCAGCTTCCCAGCTTTATACAGAACCCCCACTGGTAAGCTTCTGCTCCATGTGTTCGGTGTTGAAAGTACTTCTCTGATCAACCCATACCCTGACATCAGGACTATACCAGAGATCTATTTTATGACTTAGGGACAGAGACTGACATACTCCTGAGCATGGGTAAAAATGGAGTATTCAGGGTGGGTTCCCAGGGTTCTACAGCATCACAGAAAACACAGCACACAGACTGACACCAAATCCTATGGGAACCTGAGAGGTGAGCACCCATGCAGGAATCAGGCCAGGGATAAATACCTGGCCATGCCTTGTGAAGGGAAAGTCCCACTTCCGCAGGTTCAGAGAGAGAGGCTCTAGGAGAAGAGCCTGGGATCTACTGTGGCTAGATCTTACCTAAAGAGTCTCGATTTTAAATGTATGTAACCACAGATAACACATGTCTAGGGTTAGTAATTTCTTTCTGCAGGCCAGACTGGCTCACAGTAAGCATATACTACAGAGGTAAAAGTATCTGGGTTGAGGTTTCTGCACCACCACTCAGATATGTTACTTATCCTTTGACAAATGACTGGGGTTAGGGAGGTGGATCTTCATGTCCTTTGTCTCTAAGCTGTCAGTGAGAACACTTATCTCCTCTGATGTCTATTAAGACCAAAAGAGTACCTAAGATACCAGAAAAGGCTATGAGAAAGAAAAACTAGTTGTTCACTAATCTATGACAGAGTGCCTCCTAATCACTTACAAGCTGACGTCCTGTCATTACTGAGGGCTCGCTTTCAGAATTACTTTGTGTGTGTGTGTGTGTGTGTGTGTGTGTGTGTGTGTGTATCATTGCTTGCTCTGAGAAATGGTGAAAGGAAACAGGTGAAATAATTTGCTTTTAGTTTCTTCAGTGTTTCTCATATTGTGTCTTAAAAATATGACGAGTTGGGGCCAGGCAGATAATTCGGTGGATACAAGATTTGCTGCACAATATGAGGATAAAAGTTCAGACCCCAAGAATGAATGTAAGTTTCATGTGAGTATAAAGGCCTGCCTGTAATCCCAGGTCTTTATACTCACATACTCAAAGAGCATGCCCATGCAAGATGGCTAGCCAAACCAGCCCTGCATGTGAGCTCTCCTTTCATTTGAGAGGCCCTTGAAGGGACTCTGGCCAGCTTGAGTGTGGCGAGCATGCCTCTGGCAGGCCTTACTTACCCTTTTGCCCAATTCTCTCTGCCTTGCTAAAAATTGTTAGATTACATATGTGAAGCTAGCCCCCAAGGTCTATCCCATTAGTTGTACCAATCCCTCCTTCTCTGGCTGATTACCAAGGTCCAGCTATCAAAGTACTGAAGACTGGCAATCAGCCCTCTTTGGTTCACCTAATTAACATACACAATTAAAATTAAACACCTTGTCCTAACACGAGGTCTCCCCTTTATAAGCTGCCACTTTCCTATGTGCCACCTCTGTCTCCTCTCTCTCAAGAGGCAATCCTTTGTCCTTCTCCCTTGCCCCTTTCCTCCCCTCTCCTTTGTCCCCTTTTCCACTCCCTCTTTCTCTCTTCCTGTCCTTGCTCCTTATCCCTGCCTTCTGTCCCTCTGGAACAATACATTTTCCTTATACTGAGAACTTGGTCTTTGGGGTCCAAGCTAACACTTTTCCTTTCATCCCTGTCTCAATAAATAATGTAAAGGAAGACTTCACTGTCAGACCTCCACATATATATGGAGGCATATGGGTCCATACCCATTCAAAGGTGCATATACTCACCCATAGACACATGTACCAAAACAAACACATGAGTGCAGGAGGGGGGATATAGCTCAGTGGTTAGGAGGTGGAGTTCAGTTCTCAGTGCACATGTCTTATGGTGAACAACTGCCTGTAACTCCAGCTCTAGGAAATTCAACTTCTTTCTGGTCTTTATGTGTACCTGGACACACACACACACACACACACACACACACACACACACACAAATAAATCTTTAAAATAATGTCTGAGGTGGGAGCTGGAGATATGGCTCAAAGGTTAAGAACTGACTATTCTTACAGAGGACCCAGATTCAATTGGTTGCTTGTACCTGTACAGTAGATCACAGCTGCATGTAATTCCTGTCCCAAGGATTCTGATGTGTCTTCTGACCTCCACATGGAACAGGCACACACATAGTAAGCAAACATACAAGCAGACAAAACATTTATACAATAAAAATAAATAAAGATATAATATAAAAAAACAAACAAACAAACCTCAGTTGCTTTTCAGCTGTTTCCAACACACAGTTCAGGGTGTGAGATGTTTCATTTCTTTGATGAGTGACCCCCATCTCTTCTAAGTTTCAGGCTTGCAAAAAGAATTCTCATGCTGGTACTTTCATATTATAAGGTACTGAGCATATCAGAAGATGCCACTGGAGAAATTTCAAACAGAAAGACTGGTATTTGTTCCCCACTTAGCCATAATGCTAAGGACCATTGTCATTCAAAAGGCTCCTGTTGTTCAGTCACTCATCTTGCTGAGAGTGATTCTCAAAATTTCATGAATAGTAAGATAGTTTCTGGTTCCCTAGATGTTAAAATATGAACAAAGGAATTCATATTAAATAGCATTGAATAGAGCCTTTGCAAAACAAAAAACAACAACAACAAAACAAACAACCCCCAAAAAAAGAAACAACGAAAAAAAAAAACATTGCAAATTGAAATAACAATAACCACAACAACAAAAAGTCTAAGAGAACAATCCAAGTTATATAAAGAAAACCACCTAGTATTTTTACAAGTCTCAGATGTGTTATCTGTGTCCTTTCTAGGGCCTTCCTTAAGATATTTACTGTTATGTCTAGAGAATGGGAAAATCTGGTTTCCAATGATGGTATATGGCACTCATGGGTGAATAGGTAAGTTTGAAAAGTCACATGCACGACAATCCTGCTCATTTGAGTTTGAGGGCTTGAAGACCAAACCAGAGAAAACAGGGACAGAAGGATTCAAGGCCTTAATCCCTCTGGGAAGGCATATTGAGGTGAGAAAAATCATGGGAGAAATTAAATACAATGCATAACACATTCATTTAAGTCAAAACATATAACCTGATGTGGAGAGAGGGAAAAAGAGAGGAGAGAGAGAGAGAGAGAGAGAGAGAGAGAGAGAGAGAGAGAGAGAGAGAGTCAGGGAAGAGGGGAAAGGCAGAGACAAGGTTCTAGAAATTCCCCATGGTGCTGAGATCTCACAGACCCATTCGCCCACCAAGCCTACATTCCAATGTTTCCTCTGTGAGAAGAGAAGAGAACTGCTCTGATCTGGGCTATCTTGTCCTCCTTGCTTAGCCTCTTTACCTGCAAGTGTCAGGTGTTAGAAAAGGAAGCCAGCACCAGAGAGAAACAGAGCAAGGAAGGGCTCTCCTGCCCCACATCCCACCGCTATAAAGGATTCCAAGAGCTGAACCGGGCATTGTATATTTCATTTACAACGACTGTACAACAGCTGTATAATCGATGTTGTTGAAGATGTGAGTGTTGCTCAGAGTGAAGCATAAATGTCCACAGCGAGCTGCAAATGTGAATAAGAATGGCCTGCCTGCATAGTAATTGGTATTATTACTGGAATGAATGAGAAAGCCACATATGGACGGATGGGTGGGGCTACGAAGGGGTGAAACAGGAGAGACTAATGGTTGCTTTATTTTCTCTTACCCATGTCCCTTCTTTCAGATAACCAGTCATTGCAGGTGGAGGAAAAGGAATGAAAAGTAGAAAACACAGCAGGCAGAAGGTAAAGCAGTTTATCTATAACATGCCCTTTCCACTCCTATTAATTGTAGCAAATTATAACATGCATCCCCTCCTGCGGAGGAATCTATTACAAAGGGGTAGAAAGACAGACTTAGTCAACTGGGTGGGGGTTGGGGGGGGGAGACATCGGAAAGAGAAACACTTCAGGTTAATTGGAGCTAAGAATATAAAATACTCATCTTAAAGTGTGTGCTTCAGTTATGAGAAGGAAAGTGTCGAGATCAAAATGTTTTCTGTGCAGGATTCAACACAGCATGGGTGTTTTGAAACAAGCGGTAATCATTTCTCATGGAGAAATCAGAAGCAGCAGCTCCTGCTTAGGACAAGCGCAAGAGAGACCAATTCTAGTCTCCCTGGGGACCCTGGAAGAGACACATAGGCAGTCGGTGAAGGAGTCGCTTGAACCAAGCGGCTGCAGTAGTGACAGGGATTATGAGGCAGTTCAATTGCTTAATGCTTTATTCATACAGTAGAAATGACACGGAATTCCCCTAGAATTCTAAACATTAGGAGGGAACAAATTTTTAGTTTGAAAAAAAAAAATCAGTGTGACTTCTATACAGCTCTCAAAGCAAATGAATTGGTCAACTCTGTCATCAGGAAATAAGAAAATGTAAGGATTATTCCCTTGGCAAGCCAGGCTCCCTGATATTCTTTGAGAGACGAGGAATTTTGAGCCTGATGCAGAAACAGCCTGTGCCCGGCTCAACAGAGCTCTGCTCTGCTTGCTCTCACCCTGGTAGCATCCATGCGGCATTAGAATCTTTATTAGGACTCTATTTAAATATTTTTTTAACTAGAAATTATTTCTCTAAAGTAATAAACAGTGCACCAAACAACACCAAGTTAAAAATTCTTAGAAAGAAAGGCAGGGAAATTAGATACAATTTTCACACAGTTCTCATGTAAGCACATGAGAATAAAGAGGGGTCCCTCTCACCCTTTTTTTTTTTGAAGACCATCTTTGTTTACTTCATTCCCAAGTATTAAGAGATTGTGTGATCCATTTGCATAGGGTAACTAACATATACCACATCATTTGCACGTCTGCAAGTACACGTGAGTAACCGTAATTACACGTGACACCAATTACTCTATTACTTTGTATTAAATTATAATGGAAAATTCCACTAGAGAATTGAAGCCTAATTGCATCTTAATTTGCATAATTTTGCATATTAATTACATCTCCGATGAATAATAAATTTCAGCAGATTTTTAATTTATGCATAGACACAAAAACAAGTGGAGAAATAATTTAGAAAAAAAAATACCAGCAACTATTACTTAGGGCATTCAACTAATTTTGCTTAGTTTAGCAAAACAAAACTTGGTTTGTTTGATATGGCATCTTTAGGCTGATTGCTGTTTATTGCATAATATGTCTCAAAGCATAGGTGCAGACATGGCTTTTCTTAATAAAAGAGGAGGGGGTTCAATTATAGCATTTTAAGTTTAGAGATTTTATAGTTTGCTAAACCTGTTTTGGGGATAACGTCTCTTTTTAGTTGGAAATATCTTTAATTGTAATTCCTTTTTAAAAACTGAAGATTAATTTCTGTTGTTGCTATTTTAAATGCAAGGGATTACAAAAAATAGAATATAAAAAAATACTTTGGTGAAGGCAACCACTTATAAAATGTGTCAAATGATTCCTTATTTTGAATCTATGGTGAAGTAGCTCAAAATTATTTCTGTGATTTTACATGAGCAATTCAAAGAAAGAATTCCCATGCAGGTTGTTGTTTTGTTGGGAAATCACTGTGCAGAGGAATGGCTTTTAAACCTAGCTGCTATTTTCTGATTATTTTCTTTGTTTATCAGTATCCTAGTCTAAGCAGTAACATTTGCTTTTGATTGCTAGAGACCTCGATTTTAAATTTCTTACCTTTGGCCTGATATTTATTAAATAAATGGAGCAGTTTTCTATAATTAATACATATAAAGCTATCTTTACATCAAAAGTCACAATAAAACATGACTTGGTATTTCTCAAATGATAATACATCTGTGAAAATTCAATTTGTCCACCTTTGCCTCAAAACAAGCCTTCATGTTTTACTGTTGAAGCAAATGCCAAAGAAGGGGGCCCTGGGTGCTGCCTCCTTAAGTCTAATACTATGATCATTTGGCAAATTATACAAAAGGAGAAGATGACAACATCCCAATAAATCAGGAAACTGTCAAGATTAATAATCTTAGCCGTCATCTGTTTTCCTATGAAAGCCCGACTGGCATCAAGCACGTTCCAGTTTATTCTGCCCTTCTTCTGGTTGGGAAACTGGATTTGTGCCAGCCTGGTGGCACACGACCTCCAGGAAGCCATCCTGTATGCCTTCTATCGTATTAGTCTGCATTTTGCCAGTCGCGCTGTTTCACGGGGCTGCAAGCAAGAACTCCTTAGGACACATGCGCCCTTCTCCCGTTTCTGATCAGCATTATCACTTGCTACAGACGGGAGACAATCTTGAGCTTAAAAGTCTGCATTTCTGTTTGTTTCCTTACATTCTAATATTTGCTGTTTGGTTTTAAAAGTTTTCCTCAGCTCAGACAAAGTAGAACCAATGAAAGAAATAAAATAAAGGCCCGACGTTCTATTGTCAGTACAAGGCCTTGCCTCTCTGGTTTCTGTTACTGGATGACAGACCTTTGGTTACTCAGGTATTTAAAAGCTGATCATTCAGCCATCCAAAATAGAACTGTGTCCGTGATCACATCTGTCTCTACTTTTTTGTTCAAGCCTTTTGATCAGGTTCTTACATTAAAGAGGGATTTGAGCTGGCTGAGTTCCTCGGGGAGGGGAGGGGGAAGAAAAAAAAATGATTCCAACATTTGAACAATGGTTCCCTCTTGTGGCCAGGCTTCAGGACTGCTGTTCAGGAAATCGAGAGCGGTGAAAAGTCTCTCCTGATGCTTAGACTTTTGTGCAACCTGCTGTATACCTACTGGCACCTGGTTTGGAGACCCTTCCTTCAGGTTCCAGTCACTGGTCCTATTTTTAGCATGGTGTAAGCTTTGTAGATTGAGGAGACAGCGGAACCCAGCTGTTCTGTGCTCATCATTGCTCTTATGCAGAGAAAAATCTTCCTTTGGAACAGCGTAGTGTCCGTATTTTAGGGAAAAAAAATTGAAGTTGTTAATGAGTATTTGGGGGAAAGGCTGTCTGGCTCTCATTATAGGGTTCAGAAGTGTATTTAGACTCCATAAGTCAAAGCATTCATAATCTCCTGAGGGAGCATTTCTGGTGTAGAATTAAGTCTAGACTGTGCTCATTCGTTTAGGCATTTTCATCTTTGAGGGTAAGAGCCTACAACACGACCAGTTACTCGCAGATGGGCCTCCCATGCCCCTTTCATCCATTCTCAAATAGACTTATTCGATCTGACTTCCTGATGGGACAACACTTGGTCTAATGTAGCATCTGTCAAAGCCCCCGCACAGGTCCTCACGGTGTTGAACCATGCTTAGAGTGGCGACTGCCAGAAGATGCCCCTTTAAACAGACTTTCCCCTCTTTAAGATCATATTCAATGGAGAAGTAAGCTACTGCGACATTGACAGGAATCTGCTCTTGCATACATGAGACTTTAAATATCAAGGAAAAATTGTAGCTGTCCGTGCAACAAGATGAATGCAATGTGTGTGTGTGTGTGTGTGTGTGTGTGTGTGTGTGTGTGAGTGTGTGTGTGTGTGTGTGTGTGTGTGTGTGTGTGTGTAATACAATTCTAGGTATAGAAACATTCTCTCTCAATGCTGTTCTAGGGATCCCATTTAAGGAATGAAAGCTTTTGTATTTGTCAAGGCATTTCCAGGCCACAATTCTTATTTACCTCACAGTTTGTTTGGAAGTTTTACATGGTAAACAATATTCAGGGTAGAAATGGAAGCAGTCTTGCCAATCCTGGACAACATTGTCAGTTGCCAGGAATCAAGACTACAGAGCTTTAGTAATTATTATTTTTTAATTGTACCTATGAACATGTAACGTATGTAAAACATGCGCATGCACATCTGTGCCAGGATATGTATGTTAAAGTCAGAGGACCGCTTTAGGAGTCAATTCTTCTCCCTCTGCTCTATGCATCCCGGGGACAGAATCCAGACCCTCAGTCTTAGCAGCAGACACACTGACCTACTGACCCATTTCGCAGACAAATGCAGGTGTAATTGCTCATATACTACTTTTTCTCTTGAGGGCAAACAAAGCTTTCTGATGCTCTCACATTCACTTGCAATATGAGTCATGTCAGAAGCACAGCTAGGTCAGTAGAGAATAGGGCTACTTCAGTTTAAGTTAGCCCAAACTTCAATATTAAAAAGAATGGCTTGCTTTTCTCCAAGTAGCGGACTTCAAAACAACTAAGGCTTCCTGTCATTGCTTTCAGCAGCTCCCCCTCCCTTTTCTTCACTGTTTCTTGGGAGGTGTCCTCCATGTGGTTTCTTTGTCAGGTAATAGGTGCCTGGCCGAAAGCTCCCCAAAGAGTCCATGCCCAATCCCCTGATTCCTTTCCCTTTTGTTCTGCCTGTTTGTTCAATAGAACAACCCAGGTTTGAATGGCGCATGGCTATAGCAGTTTCCCCGTAGCACATGCTTCTCAGCAGCTTGTGGACATTTAAAAAAAATTAATTAGTATCATCTGACTTCTGCAGGAAACCCATCCTCAAACCCAGTGTCTCTCTCTACTTTGCCCTTCTTATCTGTCTCTGCCTCTACCTAAGTCTCAGTCGCTATCCCTCTGTCTCTGTCTCTCTCCCTGACTCCCCCCCCCCCAAGAGATTAGCAATCTAATTCATTTGCACAAGAATAATAACCAACAAAAATCCATCTGGCTCTTCATTTTCTTTCTCTTAAAGGATCACAGAAGCCCTTGGAAGTTAGCAAAAACAAATAAGGAAAGAGGAAAAGTGTAAACTGAAGGGACCTAAGTTTTAGATGTAACAATTCATTCAAATTTTAAGTGAAATATTCAGGGCTTAGATGAATAGATAGTTTCTAGCTCTTATTTTGTCACATGGAGTTTAGAGACAGTTCAGAAACTGATTGTTTAGCCAATGATTTAATAAAGGATATTTTTAACAACAGAAAAACATGGAACAAAATCTCACGGAGAGTAAAAAAGAAGTCTTTTTTTATTGCCTTCTAAGCTTTTGGAAAATGGCAGGTTCACCTCCCTTGTGTCGTGCCTTGATGTGATTGGAGCAACTGAGCATATGTTTCTGAGCACAAGTCCACTGGAGCTCAGAGTGGCCTGTCTGTCCTTCAGGAGCTGGTCACATTCACCTCTTCTAAGAGACTTCCTTGATTTCCCATACATGCATGAACAGTGCTGTCATTAGCTCTCATTAGGCATTGTTTGATTTTCATCTGCCGTATTTTAAATTTGATTGCTTTTTTATCATGTTCCCTGTCTCCAGGTTGTAACTCCCATGGGGTCAAGAATTCTTACCACTTGCTTTTAAGCAGCACTCCACAAATGTCAATTGACCAAACAAACCCAAATCTAACAGAAAGTAGTATGATTTAAACAGGAGTTAATTTTCTCCCCCTAGACCAATAATTTCTTATGGGAATAGAGAAAGGATTAAATGTACTAAGAGGTAGAGTTGAGCTGCTTCCATCAATCAAGCTGGAGATGAAGGCAAGTCCAAAAGGAAGGCAGAACTTTCCCTGCTCATCTTTCAATCCCCCATGAAGTTTCCAGAATGTTGATGTAAGATCATAATCTTGGGTTTATATATGAAGAGAAAAGTATGCATTTCATACTGGTATTCTCTTGTCTGGCTGCTTCCGTGCTCCATCTTCTCTGTGGTGAATGAGACTCCTGATAATGTAATGATCTGAAGACGTTGGAAGTCATGGGTTTATGGTACTCTATCATTACAAAGGTGCTACAGCTTTGTCTTAGCCTTATGAATAGAAGGGACAATCAAGTCACAGAAAGATCTAAGACTGTTTTCTTACTGTCCCACACTCAAGTATTGAATCCCCGTGAGGAAAATCAGGTGGCAAAGTCCATTGTAAAATGGGTTTCAGAGCAACTCCATTATTTTTTATTTCACTTTAAGAGAGGAAGGAGATAAGACGAGCAAATAGCTAGAATCAGAAAGATGACTACAGAAAACCTTGTTGCCATTAGCTGGCTGTGACCTCGAACATGAAGACTAGAAACTAGAGAAAAATCCGCCACTAATCTATTCTTGGCAGAAACTGTTCATTCGGGTGAGTAAGAAGCCGCCTACTAGCCTTTTTTTCCCTTCCCATCTTCTAGATAAAAATGAGTGTTTAAAAACTGTGCTAAAAATTTCAAAAACACCTTAAAAAGATTCCATTACTTAAAGTGATTTGGATAATTGTGTTCAATGGTAGCCATTATTTAAAAATATAATTAGTTGCTGAACTCAGAGAAGGAGGGAAATTTCTGCAGGTGTTTCTCATTATTTGCTATGCATACAAAATATCTGCATAAATTACCATTATTATTCCAATGTATACTAAGAGACAATAAAGCATTAGCAAGCAATGAAGAATGCTGTTGACCCACAGACTGGGAGGGAGGCCTGGATGCACAGTAATAGTGTGCTGGCCTTCGGCGCTACCGCTCAACATGTGCAGCCATTCAGGAATTGAAAGGAACAATTTTGCACCTGTAACAATATTACATATGGAACATCAGAAAGATATTGAAAACAGGAGAGGGGGCGGGGAACAACAAAGCAAGTAGACAGGAGCAGTGGGAGCTGTCATTGTTTCCAGAGGTTGGCACACACTGCAGGTAGATGTGGGGTATTTCTTTGAGTTTAAAGCTCCTGTAGAACCTGCACCTGATTGTTTTTCAATGTATGGTTCATTTCACATTTTTTCTTTCATACTATTTCTGGGTTTGGGTGGCAGGGCTGGTGTTAACATGGTTCAACAGAGGTTTCTGTGGTGATGGAAATGGTTTGTGTCAGCCTCCTTCTTCCACTCCCAGAAGAAACTATTAGTACATGGGAGAGGTAATTCTATTGAATTCCTCAAGTCAATAAAAGCATTAGTATCTTTTTAATACCAAGCATAGGGCTAATATTCCATTGCTATACCAACTTTGAAATCAGTGCTCTTGTGGTAGAGATGAGAGTCTTTAGAAGTTAAATGTTTGTAGGACTAGAAAGATGGTTACATCAGTGGTTACATGAACATACTGCTCTTGCAATGGACCTGAATTCTGTTCCTAGCACCAGGACCGGTGGCTCACAACTGTTTGTAACACTAGCTCTGGAAGATCCAACATCTTCTGTTTGTCTGAATGTTCCCAGGCCAGCATGTGAAGGGTCAGGATAAAATCGGAGTATTTTCAATTCTGTTCTTTCCCATAACTTTTTGTGCAGAACAAAGGAACAGAATTTGAGTTCATTCTGCTTATCTACTATGCATGGATGCATGGGTGCATGGAGGCATGGATGGATTGATGGATGGATGCATGGGTAAATAGATCCATGTAGGCCTATAGCATGTGATAAGCTAATAACAAAAAGTTTCTCACTGGAGCTGAAGATCAGTAATTGATCCAACTTTTTTTTTTAAACTTTTATTTATGGCTACTTCTTTGTTTTTATTTGTTGGATATAAAAACAGGGTTTTGTTATGTATCACAGCCTGGTCTGGATATCAATCCTGCCTCAGCTGGATTACAGGTGTGCCCAGTCATATTTGGCTTGATAATTTCAACCTTTGACAAGGGAAAAAAGAAAAGCAAGGTCCAGAGGAGTTGGGTTCAAATAAGAAAGCACTCAGCAAGTCAAAGATCAAAGTCCCTGTGATATATAGATGCCAAACACCTCAAAAACATGGCACAAACACTCATGAAATGGGACATATCCATTCATAGGGAAATCAGGTACAGCATCAAAAAGGGAGGTATATATATATATATATATATATATATATGCCTAGGATTTGATGACAAAGAGCAAGTGAAAACCATGGGTCATTCTACTTTTTGTTCTACATCTATGCATGGCAAAAATAATGCTCTGCCATAAACTGTACTCAGACTTCTGCTGAAGCAATCAGCAAGCTGTCTCCTTCAAATAAGGAGTAAAGCTGAGTATTGTTCAGTTCCTGTTTGGCACTTTCATACTGCTACCAGGTATCAACAAAGGCATATTTGGAATATTTGTGTCATGCAGCCATGGCCTGGGGTATTTTCTTATATATATATATGAATGATAGGGTTCAGAAAGAGTAGAAGGAGCTTTCATTTTGCCTGAATTGTATTCTACATTAAGTAAATTTTGTTCTCATGAAATTTCAGAATGCTTTAATAACTTGCCCAAAGACATACAATTGCTCTATTATTATTATCAACTCAAGATCTATGCTTAGGACTGTTAAGTGTGAAGAATGAACACTCTACTTCTTGAAATTCTGAAGATAGTTTGTCCTCAGTTTTGATGAAGAGCACAATTATAGCTTTGAGGATTCAAGCATATTAGCTATATCTTTTTTTTTTTTTTTGCTGTGATAAAACAGGAACTTTGAACAGGTCACATAAGTCAAGAACATAGAGAAATAATTCATACTAGTTTGCGCTCAGCTGGTTCTCTCTACTCTTACAGTTCAGGATTCCTTGGCTAGGGAATAGTGCCTCCCACAGTGGTGGGTTTTCACACATCAATTAACATGATCAGGATAGCAATGGGCATGTCCACAAACCAACCTGACCTAGACAATATCTCATTGAGCCTCACTTCCCAAACCTTAGGTTGTGTCAAGCTGACAATTAAAATGATCCATCACACTAACTACTTCATCAGATATGTGTAACAAATCTCAAAATCTTTGCTGGTTCTGTTCCTCCAAATAATTATCCACACTCTGCCCCTGTTTATAACCCTGTTCCATTTTCCAAAAAAAAAAAATCTCTCTATTATTCACAGGAAACCTACACTCACCTGTTCTGATTTCACAGGGGTATTACATCAGCAATCTGAGCCACTCTGCTGTGTTTAAAGCTGTCTATTACCTTTCATCTAATTTTATGTGCTGGTGTCCTTTGCCCAGTACTCAAGGGTTCATTCTATTCCTATTCCTTTTTGTACATCTCAAAACTGACAAAACAGGTGCATAATGAGTGCTTAAACATTGCTTGACATACTAGAACCATGCAGCAAGTTAACGCAAGTGCTAGTAAATACAACTTAAACCGAAGTGTTTTTATCCCCTCACGTTGAGAGTAACATGGAATGTATTTATTATTTAATTTTCGTTGTAACCAAAATGTCTGAGAGAAGCAATATGAGGGAGAACAATTTCAATTTCGCTTTTGACCCCAAAGGGTTTATTTCATAGTTGTTTGTCTCCTGAGCTTGAATAAGATACTACAGCATCAGAAACATGCGGCCAGGAAGCAGAGAGAGTGACAGGAAGTCAAATGAGGTGTAGCCTTCAAAGGCCTTCTCTACAGGCCTACTTCTACTAGCTAGATTCTGCTTCTCAAAGATACCACAGCCCCCAACAGTAGCACCGTAAACGCCTGTGGAACCAATGTTCAAAACAGAAGCAGGTAGAGAGCATTTTCGATTCAAACCACAACAGTAAGCTAGCCATGGCATGATGGTAGTGACCTACTTCTTTCAAACCAAGCCAGCACAAGACTATGAGCTCTTTAAAATAAGTGTCTCACTCATAGCAAACTGACAGGTATGTCACAGCACCAACTCTGGAGTCTAATTCATGCTCAGAGTCATACTTCCGCTAACTGGAGTTCAAGTCTTAATTTATAAAACGGGCTGAGTGTTGACACAAAGAGATGATTGCCCTTGGAAGGTAAGTTTAATGTAGCCCTAGAAATGAGAGATGGGGCCCATCCCACTGAGCTAGAGAAGGAAGATTCTTATACAGGCAGGAGGTAGAACTGGTGTCAGTCGAGTTGGTCCAGAACTTGCACTGTGGCTTTTGCGGTCAAAGGCAGTGGGGATAAAATAAAGGAGTTAAGACTGGTGAATATGAATATTTGCGGTGGGCTTTTGGCTACAGGAAGGTTTTCTATTATTTGGCACCTGGTTCTGAAGGAGAAATATTACTTGGGATGTGAGTTAGATGAGAGCTCCTTGGGAGAAAAGTCTAGGGATTCCTGCATACAAAAGATGCACACCTACCATTAATTCTTTATTAACTCTAAAGTTTCCTGTCACTAGAAAGGGCAGTCTCCCTAACATCATGATTCTTAAGGTTAAAAGCATTACAAATAAAGCATTGAGAATAAAACTCATAGCCAGTACAGTGACATTGAACAAGTTTGTCAACCTGACTTACTTTACTCATCTATAAACTGGGCACAATAATAATAATCATGACACCACAGGGCTGCTGTGAGGGCTAAATGAACTAATATAAAGAGCATGGAGAACAGAGTGTGACGCATAGGGAATATGATATTAAAACCATAGATACTTGTCATCACAATACCTCTCGATGCCCCCCAAAAGGACAAGGATGCTTTGAGAGTTCCAGATGCATGCATGAATGTCAGTATGAATGTGACTTTTCATGACCATATATGTGCATTTCTTTTAAGGAATTTATATTTCTAAGTTCTTAGAAAGAGAAAATGAGTTCTTGAGTTAAGTGGGAAGCAAAGTAAAGACGATCACTTCAGGTAAGGAGACTCCGAGGCTCTGCAGCCCGAGCTGCTGATTTCCTACAGTGCTGATTCCAAGCCATCTGTCTCTGCCTGGGCATTTAAGGCAGACATTTGTCTTTCAAGTTTCTTCCAGCAACATCACAGTCACCAAATGAAGCCTAATCTCTCCCATCTATAACCCAGTGAGGTTTTGTTGGACTGGGTAGCAGCGTTCCCAATTTGAAAGAGAAAAATTGCATCTTTAGACAGCAGCAGCACAAGTCACCTGAGAAGTAGGTATTATTTAGGCCCCTGGTAGACTCTCTTCTATTAGCATCCATATAATGAAAAAGAGAGCAGCAGCATCTGTCTTTTCTTCTTCTGTTAAAGTTCAGTGAAATCTAGCAGACTCTGCCTGTTATGAGCATAGGAAATATCCCAGGTTCTACATTTCTGTTTGTTTGAGACAAGCCATAGCTGGGACTGGCATCATGCTCACGAGGATTCGGAATTTGCCTTAGGTGTTAGAATTCAACGTGCACACTCTCCCCTCCCTGTCCCCATTCTTAAACCCAACGAACCTGGCATTTCAGATATAAAGACACTTAGAGCTAGATAACTGCATGATATTTAAACAGCCCCAAGGATTCCCAAAGTGGGTGGAGGGGCACAGATTTCAGGATTCCACTGGTCATTTCTTATTGATGGTCTCTAGAAAGGATTCAATTGTATAGATTTAGAACACTCCATTTCCTTAAGTACCCACAATGTCTAGATGAATGATATCATTTTATTATCAGTAATACCAAAGATTCCCTCTGAGAATCCGAACCTGAAGATACCTGTCTCCTACCTGTACCTGGATATCAATAGCACAGAAGAGACTGATATCCACTGATATTCCTCTTCACAGGTAATATAGCTATTAGAAATAATATCCAAGCCGGGCGTGGTAGCGCACGCCTTTAATCCCAGCATTCGGGAGGCAGAGGCAGGCAGATTTCTGAGTTCAAGGCCAGCCTGGTCTACAGAGTGAGTTCTAGGACAGGCAGGGCTATACAGAGAAACCCTGTCTTGAAAAACAAAAAACAAAAAGCAAAAAAGAAAAAAAAAGAAAGAAATAATATCCAATGAAGACTCTGCCCACCTCTCCCTGAGTAAATTTATATATAGAATTTTTAAAAGTCTCTGTTTCCTTCTCTACAAAAGGAGAAGGTTAAACCCAATGTTCAGAATCTTATGTCCCATGGTGTTACAAAGGGATGTGTAATGATAGTTTATCCTACCAGTTATCTGCAAGGTACCTTAACATTGTCTGACCAGGCCACCTCATATGAGGCCAGGACAGAAGGAGGCCATCTGCTCCGTGACATTGTAAAGACACTCTTCACAAACTTACATATGTACTTATCCACGAGCTTACGTATACTTCGCATACTTATAATCTTTCTAAAAGTTTTCAAGTTATTTCCTATAATAAGAGACTTAATTTAAAAATGAGTTGAGTTATAGGCCTTTATATAGCATTCATTTCTACACACTTGAAATAGGAAATGTTAGCTATTTAATCAGTCAGGTTTGTAATTTAGTTTGTAAACTCAGAGACCATATCTAGGTTTTACATAATATTGATTACATGATCAGGGCTCATTAAAGGATAATAATTTAAAAATCACATCTAAGTGTTAACATTTTTCTAGCTAATTTCCTTTCCATGTGAATGCTTCGTATTTTAATATATCACCATTTCTCCCACTTATTTATTTATTTGCTCTAGAAAACCAGTGCGAATTAATCTAGAATTATGACAAAATTAATGGAAATTTAAATGAAAGTCTAATCTTATTGGAATTTCGTTTTTGATGACATAATAATAGGCTTATATAGCACCTTTCATCTATGGACCTCGGAGCACTTTACAAACATTAGTTAATTCGTACAACAATCCTGTGAGGTTGGCAATTATAATCAGCCCATTATGTAAATGAGAGAAGTGCATCACAGGAAGGTTAAGTTCCTCCGGCAATAGGAAACCAGTGGCAAAGCCAGCATCAGACCACCAGCTCAATGGGCCCAGCACTGCACACGAAGAGAATCTTATAGGAAGCCTACCATCCTTGTTAGTAGCCAAGAAAGGCCACTGTTCAAAAGATACAGGGTTCAAAAGAGCGTTTAATGTCACCGTATCACCAGCCCACATTGATTATGAAAGACCAGCATCAAGGGAAGCCTGCTTTAAGACACGGAGAGAATGTTTTCCTCGTGCATCTTCTCGGTAATGTTAAGATTCCAGCCAAGGGAGTTGTGAGATATTTCTCTTTCCCCAACTGCACGTCTCTCTTCCTTTCATACAAAGGAAGAAACATTAGCCCTAATACCAATGAGGACACTGCTTGTATTAACAGAATTCCTTAGGCAGTATTTATTTTATATTGGGAATGATGTACAGCATTTTGCATGCAACCTCATATAGTCTTTTTTTTTTTTTTCTTTTTTCTTGGAATTTATTTTAAGAGGTCATCATTTCTTCTTTTATTTTTTCCTTTTTTTTGCATTTTTTATTAGGTATTTAGCTCATTTACATTTCCAATGCTATAGCAAAAGTCCCCCATATCCACCCACCCCCACTCCCCTGCCCACCCACTCCCCCTTTATGGCCCTGGTGTTCCCCTGTACTGGGGCATATAAAGTTTGCAAGTCCAATGGGCCTCTCTTTCCAGTGATGGCCGACTAGGCCATCTTTTGATACATATGCAGCTAGAGTCAAGAACTCCGGGGTATTGGTTAGTTCATAATGTTGTTCCACCTATAGGGTTGCAGATCCCTTTAGCTCCTTGGCTACTTTCTCTAGCTCCTCCATTGGGAGCCCTATGATCCATCCATTAGCTGACTGTGAGCATCCACTTCTGTGTTTGCTAGGCCCCGGCATAGTCTCACAAGAGACAGCTACATCTGGGTCCTTTCAATAAAATTTTGCTAGTGTATGCATTGGTGTCAGCGTTTGGATGCTGATTATGGGGTGGATCCCTGGATATGGCAGTCTCTACATGGTCCATCCTTTCATCTCAGCTCCAAACTTTGTCTCTGTAACTCCTTCCATGGGTGTTTTGTTCCCAAATCTAAGGAGGGGCATAGTGTCCACACTTCAGTCTTCATTCTTCTTGAGTTTCATGTGTTTAGCAAATTATATCTTATATCTTGGGTATCCTAGGTTTGGGGCTAATATCCACTTATCAGTGAGTACATATTGTGTGAGTTCCTTTGTGAATGTGTTACCTCACTCAGGATGATGCCCTCCAGGTCCATCCATTTGGCTAGGAATTTCATAAATTCATTCTTTTTAATAGTTGGGTAGTACTCCATTGTGTAAATGTGCCACATGTTCTGTATCCATTCCTCTGTTGAGGGGCATCTGGGGTCTTTCCAGCTTCTGGCTATTATAAATAAGGCTGCTATGAACATAGTGGAGCATGTGTCCTTCTTACCAGTTGGGGCATCTTCTGGATATATGCCCAGGAGAGGTATTGCTGGATCCTTCGGTAGTACTATGTCCAATTTTCTGAGGAACCGCCAGACTGATTTCCAGAGTGGTTGTACAAGCCTGCACTCCCACCAACAATGGAGGAGTGTTCCACTTTCTCCACATCCACACCAGCATCTGCTGTCACCTGAATTTTTGATCTTAGCCATTCTGACTGGTGTGAGGTGGAATCTCAGGGTTGTTTTGATTTGCATTTCCCTGATGATTAAGGATGTTGAACATTTTTTCAGGTGTTTCTCTGCCATTCGGTATTCCTCAGGTGAGAATTCTTTGTTCAGTTCTGAGCCCCATTTTTTAATGGGGTTATTTGATTTTCTGAAGTCCACCTTCTTGAGTTCTTTATATATGTTGGATATTAGTCCCCTATCTGATTTAGGATAGGTAAAGATCCTTTCCCAATCTGTTGGTGGTCTTTTTGTCTTATTGACGGTGTCTTTTGCCTTGCAGAAACTTTGGAGTTTCATTAGGTCCCATTTGTCAATTCTCGATCTTACAGCACAAGCCATTGCTGTTCTGTTCAGGAATTTTTCCCCTGTGCCCATATCTTCAAGGCTTTTCTCCACTTTCTCCTCTATAAGTTTCAGTGTCTCTGGTTTTATGTGAAGTTCCTTGATCCACTTAGATTTGACCTTAGTACAAGGAGATAAGTATGGATCGATTCGCATTCTTCTACACGATAACAACCAGTTGTGCCAGCACCAATTGTTGAAAATGCTGTCTTTCTTCCACTGGATGGTTTTAGCTCCCTTGTCGAAGATCAAGTGACCATAGGTGTGTGGGTTCATTTCTGGGTCTTCAATTCTATTCCATTGGTCTACTTGTCTGTCTCTATACCAGTACCATGCAGTTTTTATCACAATTGCTCTGTAGTAAAGCTTTAGGTCTGGCATGGTGATTCCGCCAGAAGTTCTTTTATCCTTGAGAAGACTTTTTGCTATCCTAGGTTTTTTGTTATTCCAGACAAATTTGCAAATTGCTCCTTCCAATTCGTTGAAGAATTGAGTTGGAATTTTGATGGGGATTGAATTGAATCTGTAGATTGCTTTTGGCAAGATAGCCATTTTTACAATGTTGATCCTGCCAATCCATGAGCATGGGAGATCTTTCCATCTTCTGAGCTCTTCCTTAATTTCTTTCTTCAGAGATTTGAAGTTTTTATCATACAGATCTTTCACTTCCTTAGTTAGAGTCACGCCAAGATATTTTATATTATTTGTGACTATTGAGAAGGGTGTTGTTTCCCTAATTTCTTTCTCAGCCTGTTTATTCTTTGTATAGAGAAAGGCCATTGACTTGTTTGAGTTTATTTTATATCCAGCTACTTCACCGAAGCTGTTTATCAGGTTTAGGAGTTCTCTGGTAGAATTTTTAGGGTCACTTATATATACTATCATATCATCTGCAAAAAGTGATATTTTGACTTCCTCTTTTCCAATTTGTATCCCCTTGATCTCCTTTTGTTGTCGAATTGCTCTGGCTAATACTTCAAGTACTATGTTGAAAAGGTAGGGAGAAAGTGGGCAGCCTTGTCTAGTCCCTGATTTTAGTGGGATTGCTTCCAGCTTCTCTCCATTTACTTTGATGTTGGCTACTGGTTTGCTGTAGATTGCTTTTATCATGTTTAGGTATGGGCCTTGAATTCCTGATCTTTCCAACACTTTTATCATGAATGGGTGTTGGATCTTGTCAAATGCTTTTTCTGCATCTAATGAGATGATCATGTGGTTTTTGTCTTTGAGTTTGTTTATATAATGGATTACATTGATGGATTTTCGTATATTAAACCATCCCTGCATCCCTGGAATAAAACCTACTTGGTCAGGATGGATGATTGCTTTAATGTGTTCTTGGATTCGGTTAGCGAGAATTTTATTGAGGATTTTTGCATCGATATTCATAAGAGAAATTGGTCTGAAGTTCTCTATCTTTGTTGGGTCTTTCTGTGGTTTAGGTATCAGAGTAATAGTGGCTTCATAAAATGAGTTGGGTAGAGTACCTTCTACTACTATTTTGTGAAATAGTTTGTGCAGAACTGGAATTAGATCTTCTTTGAAGGTCTGATAGAACTCTGCACTAAACCCATCTGGTCCTGGGCTTTTTTTGGTTGGGAGACTATTAATAACTGCTTCTATTTCTTTAGGTGATATGGGACTGTTTAGAAGGTCAACTTGATCCTGATTCAACTTTGGTACCTGGTATCTGTCCAGAAATTTGTCCATTTCGTCCAGGTTTTCCAGTTTTGTTGAGTATAGCCTTTTGTAGAAGGATCTGATGGTGTTTTGGATTTCTTCAGGATCTGTTGTTATGTCTCCCTTTTCAGTTCTGATTTTGTTAATTAGGATTTTGTCTCTGTGCCCTCTAGTGAGTCTAGCTAAGGGTTTATCTATCTTGTTGATTTTCTCAAAGAACCAACTCCTCGTTTGGTTAATTCTTTGAATAGTTCTTCTTGTTTCCACTTGGTTGATTTCACCCCTGAGTTTGATTATTTCCTGCCATCTACTCCTCTTGGGTGAATTTGCTTCCTTTTTTTCTAGAGCTTTTAGATGTGTTGTCAAGCTGCTAGTATGTGCTCTCTCCCGTTTCTTCTTGGAGGCACTCAGAACTATGAGTTTCCCTCTTAGAAATGCTTTCATTGTGTCCCATAGGTTTGGGTACGTTGTGGCTTCATTTTCATTAAACTCTAAAAAGTCTTTAATTTCTTTCTTTATTCCTTCCTTGACCAAGGTATCATTGAGAAGAGTGTTATTCAGTTTCCACGTGAATGTTGGCTTTCCATTATTTATGTTGTTATTGAAGATCAGTCTTAGGCCATGGTGGTCTGATAGGATACATGGGACAATTTCAATATTTTTGTATCTATTGAGGCCTTTTTTGTGACCAATTATATGGTCAATTTTGGAGAAGGTCCCGTGAGGTGCTGAGAAGAAGGTATATCCTTTTGTTTTAGGATAAAATGTTCTGTAGATATCTGTCAGGTCCATTTGTTTCATAACTTCTGTTAGTTTCACTGTGTCCCTGTTTAGTTTCTGTTTCCGCGATCTGTCCTTTGAAGAAAGTGGTGTGTTGAAGTCTCCCACTATTATTGTGTGAGGTGCAATGTATGCTTTGAGCTTTACTAAAGTGTCTCTAATGAATGTGGCTGCCCTTGCATTTGGTGCGTAGATATTCAGAATTGAGAGTTCCTCTTGGAGGATTTTACCTTTGATGAGTATGAAGTGTCCCTCCTTGTCTTTTTTGATAACTTTGGGTTGGAAGTCGATTTTATCCGATATTAAAATGGCTACTCCAGCTTGTTTCTTCAGTCCATTTGCTTGGAAAATTGTTTTCCAGCCTTTCACTCTGAGGTAGTGTCTGTCTTTTTCCCTGAGATGGGTTTCCTGTAAGCAGCAGAATGTTGGGTCCTGTTTGTGTAGCCAGTCTGTTAGTCTATGTCTTTTTATTGGGGAATTGAGTCCATTGATATTAAGAGATATTAAGGAAAAGTAATTGTTGCTTCCTTTTATTTTTGTTGTTAGAGTTGGCATTCTGTTCTTGTAGCTGTCTTCTTTTTGGTTTGTTGAATGATTACTTTCTTGGTTGTTCTAGGGCGTGATTTCCGTCCTTGTATTGCTTCTTTTCTGTTATTATCCTTTGAAGGGCTGGATTCGTGGAAAGATATTGTGTGAATTTGGTTTTGTCGTGGAATACTTTGGTTTCTCCATCTATGGTAATTGAGAGTTTGGCCGGGTATAGTAGCCTGGGCTGGCATTTGTGTTCTCTTAGTGTCTGTATAACATCTGTCCAGGCTCTTCTGGCTTTCATAGTCTCTGGTGAAAAGTCTGGTGTAATTCTGATAGGCCTTCCTTTATATGTTACTTGACCTTTCTCCCTTACTGCTTTTAATATTCTATCTTTATTTAGTGCATTTGTTGTTCTGATTATTATGTGTCGGGAGGAATTTCTTTTCTGGTCCAGTCTATTTGGAGTTCTGTAGGCTTCTTGTATAATCATGGGCATCTCTTTCTTTATGTTTGGGAAGTTTTCTTCAATTATTTTGTTGAAGATATTAGCTGGCCCTTTAAGTTGAAAATCTTCATTCTCATCAATTCCTATTATCCGTAGGTTTGGTCTTCTCATTGTGTCCTGGATGTCCTGGATGTTTTGAGTTAGGATCCTTTTGCAATTTGTATTTTCTTTGACTGTTGTGTCGATGTTCTCTATGGAATCTTCTGCACCTGAAATTCTCTCTTCCATTTCTTGTATTCTGTTGCTGATGCTCGCATCTATGGTTCCAGATCTCTTTCCTAGGGTTTCTATCTCCAGCGTTGCCTCGCTTTGGGTTTTCTTTATTGTGTCTACTTCCCCTTTTAGTTCTAGTATGGTTTTGTTCATTTCCATCACCTGTTTGGATGTGTTTTCCTGTTTTTCTTTAATGATTTCTACCTGTTTGGCTGTGTTTTCCTGCTTTTCTTTAAGGGCCCTTAACTCTTTAGCAGTGCTCTCCTGTAATTCTTTAAGTGACTTATGAAAGTCCTTCTTGATGTCGTCTATCATCATCATGAGAAATGTTTTTAATTCTGGGTCGAGATTTTCGGTTGTGTTGGGGTGCCCAGGACTAGGTGGGGTGGCAGTGCTGCGTTCTGATGATGGTGAGTGGTCTTGATTTTTGTTAATAGGATTCTTACGTTTGCCTTTCGCCATCTGGTAATCTCTGAAGCTAGCTGTTTTATTTGTCACTGTTAAGAGCTTGTTCTTCAGGTGACTCTGTTAGCCTCTATAAGCAGACCTGGAGGGTAGCACTCTCCTTAGTTTCAGTGGGCAGAGTATTCTCTGCAGGCAAGCTCTCTTCTTGCAGGGCAGGTACCCAGATATCTGGTGTTCGAACCAGACTCCTGGCAGAAGTTGTGTTCCACTCACTAGAGGTCTTAGGATCTCCTGTGGAATCCTGTGTGGGCCCTTGCGGGTGTCAGGCGACTCCGCTGGCAAGGTAGCCCGGGGCTCGAGTGGAGCAGAAGGGACTTGTGCCCCAGATCAGGCCCGGGTAGTCTGCTTCCCTATGTACAGCAGTCTCAGGTTCCGTGCAATTGGATTGGGGCAGGCGCTGTGTTCCACTCACCAGAGGTCTTAGGGTCCCATGGGGGGTCCCGTGTGGGCCCTTGTGGGTGTTGGGCAAGACTCTGCTGGCAAGGTAGCCTGGGGCTCGAGTCGAGCAGAAGGGACTTGTGCCCCAGATCAGGCCCGGGTAGCCTGCTTCCCTATGTACTGCAGTCTCAGGTTCCTCGCCATTGGATTGGGGCAGGCGCTGTGGTCCACTCACCAGAGGTCTTAGGGTCCCGTGGGAGGTCCCGTGTGGGCCCTTGCAGGTGTTGGGCAAGACTCTGCTGGCAAGGTAGCCCGGGGCTGGAGTTGAGCTGAAGGGACTTGTGCCCCAGATCAGGCCCGGGTAGCCTGCTTCCCTATGTACCGCAGTCTCAGGTTCCGCGCGATTGGATTGGGGCAGGCGCTGTGTTCCACTCACCAGAGGTCTTAGGGTCCCGTGGGGGGTCCCATGTGGGCCCTTGCGGGTGTTGGGCAAGACTCTGCGGCAAGGTAGCCCGGGGCTGGAGTCGAGCGGAAGGGCTCATATAGTCTTTATAATAATCTCTATAGGGTATATTAGTTAACAATTATTGTGTAGCAAGGTATCTTAAAACCCAGTGGCTTATTACTGTATTTGTCCTTTCTTATATGCACATGAAGCATGGGGACTTAAGCTACAGATTGGATTCTGGTCTAGCCCAACAATGTCTACTTTTTCTTACATAGCAGAGTAGTTGACTCCGTTTACTTGTGCACATCACATCTTCAGCTACCCCTGTGGTAATGCAAACTACATGGCCAATCTCAAAGCCCTGTCCAAGAACACTCTGTACCACATGAGAGCAGCCAATCTGAGATCAACGGGCATGGTGTAGAAAAGTTGATTCTGCAAATGAGGTTGATGGGGAAATGGTACATGCTTTTAAACAGTAATCTAAGCTGCTACTGTCACTATTCCTGTTTCCGTTATATAGATGAGAAAGCAGATTGGCGCACAACAGACCAGCAAGCACTGTGTCTGTGTTTCCCAGCCCCAGCTTCTGTGCTGCCACTCTTTAAGGAGTGTGTACATCATGGGCTATTTCTTCATTGCTCAGAACATACTCTGAAGTGGTACATGTGCAGCTTCCCATCTTCACTGGAGACTGATGAAGATCTAAATTACAAGGCCACAGACCTCTTTGTCCTAGTTACAGCGTAAGTAGGACTAAATAGCCTTTTGTAATTCCATGCCTACAGTTCCTCGTGGCACCAAGAAGCCCTGAGCCACCCTCAAGCCTTCATCACTAGTGCATTTAAGCCATTAGACCAGCCTGCTACATTTCAAAGGATGACGCCAGTGATTCACAGAAAGTGCTTTAGCGTTGGATGTATGAATTAATCATCCCAGCTAACTAGACACAGAGTTCACCTAGGGTCTCTGACCTCCTCTGGATAAATATTAAACGGATCAGCCTTTCTCAGTGGGCTCAATGCAAATTACCAACAGTCCCTGGGTCAAAGATCTAAGAGGCGATCAGAAGTTTAAATGAATCAGACCCTAAGGGCAGACAAGAATTCTATTACTGGAGTGAATATTGCACACGAATCCACATGCAGCTCTCTCCTCCAGCATCAGCAGGGATGACAGGAAGTAGGACATGAACCATTTCAAACCTTGTGCTTTTCCTGGCTGCTGTAGTGCTTTACCTCTAGTCACTCTGTAGAATTATGAACTGAAGAAAAGACAAAAAATTTACAACATGATGAGCATAGATCTAACTGCTTTTTGAAGAGATAATAAGATTTATATCTGGGAAGTTATGAGAAGGATGGGGGCTGCAACGTTCCCGTGTCTGCTGTTCAAATTCCATGCTGCAGACTGCAAGGATTCCCTGGTAGGGCTGCAGGAGCAGCTGCATGGGAAACCCAGAGGTGAAGGTGCCGTGCCCTTGGCCTCCCCATATTGAAGCAGAGCAGCTGCATTTTGATCTGCCTGCACAAATGAACGACATGCACAATCACACTCAGACAAAAGCACTCTGCTCCTGAAAGACAAAAGGGATGAAAACCCATTAGGTTTGGATTATGTCTTCTTTAAGTGCAGAGTTCATCCTTCTCTTTGTAGACCAAGCAACTGTACTTATCCCAAACAAGGATAACATTTATTTATCTAATGCTAGGGTCTTTATATATCAGCCAAGAATGGGATCCTCCTTGCTGGGTTGCCGGGTCCCCCCCCCTTTTCTAAAACATCCCATTTTCTTTTGATTGCTTTAATCTTTGTGTTCTCATTTCCTTATGTTCAGGATCAAAATTGCTCTTTCACTCCTAGCCTAGGGATGGGGATGTCTGATATCATTGCAAACAAATAATCTAACTGAAGAGAGGAGAAGGTAACAGTGCAACCTTTCAGGTTTAGGAATGGATGGGTTATACTGAATTCTTGCCCAGCCTTCTTTGTCAAAATCCTTGTAGGTTTTCCTTTGGAAGCCTGACCACTATCCTCTAGGGAATAGGATTTTCCTGGCACACTTGCTAAGGCTCAGTAAAACACAAAGGGTTCATCCCAATCACTTTTAATTTTCCTCTCTTCTAAGAAGATGGCTAGACAACAGAGGCACAGACTGTCCTTACCACTAGAACTGTTGTGCATCTAAATGTATGAGGATCTACATCTAAATGTACCCTAAGATCCTTTAGAGTAGTGTTTTTCAACCTGTGGGTCATGACCCTTTGAATGACTCTTTCAGAGGGATTGCCTAAGACCATCAGAAAAATACAGAAATTTGCATTAAGATTCATAACAGTAACAAAATTACAGTTATGAAGTAGTGGCAAAAAAAAATGCTATGGTTGGGAGTCATTACAAAATGAGGAACTTATATCAAAGGGTTACAGCCTAGGAAAATTGAGAACCACTGCTTTAGACAGATACAGGTCTTCATGGAGCATCCTTTGCATTCCCTTTCTATAAATATTCTAGCCCTCTCTCTTCTGTCACCACAAAATAAGTCCTCACACTTATATACCTCAGGTTCTTGGTTTCTGAACTACACCATTGCTGTATCAGAGCAAGAAACATCAGCTCTAATCTCTGGTGCTATCTCACCACTCCTACATTTTTGGCAACATAGCTGGTGAAATATCTGAGATACCCAAGTCAATATCTTTTTTTAAAAAGATATTTTCTCTATTTACATTTCAAATGTTATCCCCTTTCCCAGTTTCCCCACTGAAAATCCCCTATCCTCTCCCTCCTCCCCCAGCTCCCCAACCCACCCATTCCAATTCCCAGACCTGGCATTCACCTATACTTGTGCATAGAACCTTCACAGGACCAAGGGCCTCTCCTCCCATTGATGACTGACTAGGCTAGCCTCTGCTATATACAGCTAGAACCACAAGTTCCACCATGTGTTTTCTTTGATTGGTTTTTTAGTTCCAAGGAGCTCTGGGGATGCTGGTTAGTTCATATTGATGTTCCTCCTATGGGTATTCAGACCCCTTCAGCTCCTTGGTTACTTTCTCTAGCTCCTTCATTGAGGATCTTGTGCTCTGTCCAATGGATGATTGTGAGCATCCACTTCTGTATTTGCCAAGCACTGGCAGAGCACCCCAGGAGACAGTTATATCAGGCTCCTGTCATCAGGCTCTTGTTGGCATCTGCCATAGTGTCTGGGTTTGGTGGTTGTTTATGGATCACCAAGTCAGGCAGTCTCTGGATGGTCGTTCCTTCAGTCTCTGCTCCAAACATTGTCTCTGTAACCCCTTCCATGGGTATTTTGTTTCACCTTCTAAGAAGAATTCTGAGCTTCTGGGCTGAACCCAGATGTCCCTCAACAGGAGAGTAGACACAGAAAATGTGGTACATTTACACAATGGAGTATACTCAGCTATTAAAAACAATGAATTTATGAAATTCTTAGACAAATGAATGAAACTAGAAAACATCATCCTGAGTAAGGTAGCCTAATCACAAAAGAACATACATGATATGCACTCACTGATAAGTGGGTATTAGCCCAGAAATTCTTTTTTTTTATTGGATATTTTCTTTATTTAGATTTCAAATCTAAATAAATCTAAATTAAAAAAATAAAAAAATAAATTTTCCAGGTCTCCACTTCGGAAAACCCCTTTCCTATTCTGCCCCCTGCCTCTATGAGAGTGCTCCCCCAGCTACCCACTCCTGTCCTTCCTCCCTGGCATTCCCCTACACTGGGGCATCAAACACACTTAAGCCCAAGAGCCTCTCCTCCCACTGATGTCCAACAATTCCATCCTCTACCACACATGAAGCCAGAGCCATGGGTCACTCCATGTGTATTCTTTGGTTGGTGGTCCAGACCATGGGAGCTCTAGGGGGGTCTGGTCGATTGACACTGTTGCTCCCTCCATGGGGCTGCAACTCCCCTCATCTCCTTCAGTCCCTTCTTCTGGAGGAGAACTCCTCCATCTGGACCCTGTGCTCAGTCCAATGGTTGGCTATGAGAATCACTTCTGTATTTGTCAGGCTCTGGTAGAGTCTCTCAGAAAACTGCAGTAGCCGGTTTCTGTCAGCAAGCACTTCCTGGCATCCACAACAGTGTCTGGATTTGATGGCTGTATATGGAATGGATCCCCAGGTGGGGCAGTCTCTGGATGGCCTTTCCTTCAGTCTCTGCTCCACACTTTGTCTCCACATTTCCTCCTGTGAGTATTTTGTTCCCCCTTCTAAGAAGCACTGAAGCATCCTCATTTTGCTCTTCCTTCTTCTTGGACTTCATATGGTCTGTGAATTGTATCTTGGGTATTCTGAGCTTTTGGGCAAATATCCACTTATCAGTGAGTACATACTGTGTTTGTCCTTTTGTGACTCAGTTACTTCATTCAGGATGATATTTTCAAGTTCCATCCATTTGCCTAAGAATTTCATAAATTCATGTTTTTAATAGGTGAGTAGTATTCCATTGTGTAAATTTTCTGTATCCATTCCTCTGATGAGGGACATCTGGGGTGTTTCCATCTTCTGGCTATTATAAATATGGCTGATATGAACATAGTGGAACATGTGTCCTTATTACATGTTGGAGCATCTTCTGGGTATATGTCCAAGAGTGGTATAGCTGGGTGCTGAGGTAGTACTATGTCCAAGTTTCTGAGACTGCCAGACAGATTTCCAGAGTGGTTGTACCAGCTTGCAATCCCACCAGAAATGGAGAAGTAGTCCTCTTTCTCCTCATTCTCTCCACCATCTGGTGTCACCTAAGGTTTTTTTTTTTTTTTTTTTTTTTATCTTAGCCATTCTGACTGGTGTGAGATGGAATCCCAGGGTTGTTTTGATTTGCATTTCCCTGATGACTAAGGATGTTGAACAAAAATACCATGACAAAAAGCAGCTTAGGGATGGAAAGGTCTTTTTCATCTTACAGCTTATAGTCCATCTTCTGGAATTCTGAGAAGGAATTCAAGGCAAGAACTAAAGCAGAGACTATGGAAGAGAATTGCTTACTAGCTTGTTCCTCTGACTGGCTCAGGCTGTTCTCTTATAGCAGCAAAGACTAGCATACCATGAGTGGCCCCGCCCACAGTGATCTGGGCCTTCTCACTTTAATTATCGATAGAGAAAATGTTCCCACAGGCCAATTTTGGCAATTTCTCAGTTGAGTTTCTTTCTTCCCAAATAACCCTAGGTTGTGTGAAGTGGAATAAAACTAGCCAGCACAGTTACTGAGGACTCAGATTTTGTGATGATGTTAGTGAAACTTCTGTGGTTGCCTTACAAGTGCTTTCATGTACAGATAAGACTTTTTACTCTTAGCCACATTTTAGCAGTGTCTAACAAAACTAGGTAGAATCCATTTGTAGTGCCCAGCAGTGGTCTATATTTAGACTTTTATTAAACAGAACAAGTTCATTCTACACAACACAGAGATAGGTCTAATTGAGGTTCTATTAATCCTTTATCTATCCAACTATGAGTCTATGTATAAGTCCAGGTACTAAAAAATAATAACTCAAAGGGGTCTGCAACCCTATAGGAGAAACAATATGAACTAACTAGTATCCCCCGGAGCTTGTGTCTCTAGTTGCATATGTAGCAGAAGATGGCCTAGTATGCCATCAATGGTCTTGCAAAGAATATATGCCCCAGTACAGGGGAATGCCAGGACCAGGAAGTGTGTGGGTTGGGGAGCAGGTTGGGGGGAGGGGATAGGGGACTTTTGAGATAGCATTTGAAATGTAAATGAAGAAAATATATAATAAAAAATAACTCCTTGACTGATATTGTGGGTGTCACCATAACCCCATATCTATTTGAGCATTACCATTTCTGAGTACCTAGGTAACATGAAGTGACTTTTAGTTTCTATCAATATATAACAATAGCAGCAATAATAAATCTAAAAATAATTTCTATAAAGTTTTCTTCTGGTGGCCATACACCTATATAAAGACACAATGGTCAGAAAAGTAGCATAAATAATTTGGAGAACAGTACTCAACTTATGACAGATGAGATTTTGTGTAAGCACACTCTGGTTCCATTATGCCATAGAAGGCATCACTCTGAGGTCTGTTGTGTACAGTAAAATCCAGAGTACTTTGTTTCTGTGACAAAATACCATGACCAAAAACAACCTAGAGAAAAACTAGTTTATTGCACTTGCACTTCTGTGTTACAGTCCTTTATTGTGGGAAAGTCAAACAAGGACTTAAAGGATCACAGCATCAGAAAAGAGCAGAGAAAAGATGACTACAGGAATCTTTTTTCTTCTTCTTCCTGCTGGAGCTCACATGGGTAACTATTCCCCTGTAGTGTGAATGGTACCATTCACAGAGGGTTGGATCTTCCTATATATAGGAATATTTAAGACAACCCCCACTACATACGCACATAAACACACTCACACACACACACACACACACACACACACACACACACACACAAACACGTGTGCCATTGCACGCATACACAAACACACATGCCCATAGGTCAACTGGATCCAGACAATTCTTCATTAAGGCTCTTCCAGATGATTCTCGATTGTACCAAGTTGACATTTAAAAGAAACTAACACAATCTCCCTAGAGGATAAAACTGAAGCTGCTCACAATGAAAGCCAGCTTAATGCCATGTCCCTTGCTGTTCTCATTTGCCCCTAGAATTTTCTACTGCCATCTTCTAGGATCACCTCTTGAATAAAAGACTTGTACTGGTTCCTTATTTCACAATTTTCTACTGTTGTCACTCAAACTTAAACACTACTCTCAGCCTCAGCTCCCTCCTTGATAAAAGGGGCAAAATACTAACTCCCTTCTTGTCTTACAAAGATGAAATGAAGTACTATCTCTATAAATTAACAAGTGGATGCTCACAGTCATCTATAGGATGGAACACGGGGCTCCCAATGGAGAAGCTAGAGAAAGCACCCAAGGAGCTGAAGGGGTCTGCAACCCTGTAGGTGGAACAATAATATGAACTAATCAGTACCCCCAGAGCTCATATCTCCAGCTGCATATGTAGCAGAAGATGGCCATCACTGGAAAGAGAGGCCCCTTGGTAATGCAAACTTTATATGCCCCAGTACAGGAGAATTCCAGGGCCAAGAAGTGGGAGTGAGTGGTTAGGGGAGCAGGGCGGGGGGAGGGTATAGGGGACTTTTGGGATAGCATTTGAAATGTAAATGAAAATATCTAATAAAAAATTAAATAAATAAATAAACAGGTTTTTTTTTGTTTTTTGTTTTTTATTTACCTCTGCTACCATTTCATGAAGGCACGTAAGAAGCCATAACCACTCATGCCATCTTGTTTCTAGACCTCAGTAATCAGGATCCCTGCCACTTCATACACTACTCATTTCAAAGAAGGCACAGTGGTCTCATTCTTTCTGTAATGTGCCAAGGAACAGTCTTTAAACTTTCAGTTGCCTCATCTAGGTATCTGTGTGGGTTTCCCCATCACTTTAAATATCCTTGATGAAATATGACCTAACCAATAAATATTTCATTTACTATGGAGGGATCCTTGTTTGTATGCTTCCTGCTAGATCTCACTCACCTCAATGTCTATGTCTGTAAGTCTGAGTTAAAAATGGTGTCCTGCTTCTGGTCCAGGGCTCAGGCCACTGGGTGAGGCGGGATGCGGGAAGTTTGACTGCGCACACAACACCGCCACCATGCGGGTGCTGGGCTGTGAGAAGCCTCAGGACCCTGCTCTGGGGGTGCGGAGGCACAGACTGAGGTCCCTGTGGAACCTGCCTGAGTTGGCTCGGGGTTCGGTCTCCGTGCCTTAATAGAGGCCAGGGACGGCAGGTTCTGTTGGGAGCCGCCCCCACATTCGCCGTCACAAGATGGCGCTGACATCCTGTGTTCTAAGTGGTAAACAAATAATCTGCGCATGTGCCAAGGGTATTTTTCCACTACATGTACTCTGCCTTTCCTGTGACGTCAACTCGGCCATGGGCTACAGCCAATCAGGGAGTGATGCGTCCTAGGCGAAGGATAATTCTCCTTAAAGGGGACAGGGTTTCCGCCATTCCCTCTCTTGCTTGCGCTCTTGCGCTTTTGCTCTCTGGCTCTGGCTCTTGCTCGCTTGCTCCTAAAGATGTAAACAATAGAGCTCTTGCTCTGCGCTCTGGCGCTCTGGCGCGCTGGCGCTCTGGCTCCTAAAGATGTAAGCGGGGGGCCTTTCGTTTTTGGGGCTTGGGGCTTGCGCTCCTGCTCCTGAAGATGTAAGCAATAAAGTTTTGCCACAGAAGATTCTGGTTTGTTGTGTTCTTCCTGGCCGGTCATGAGAACGCGTTTAAGAGTTGGTGCCGAAACCCGGGACGAAAAAATACAAGAAAACTCGGGACGGGAGTTAACCATCACCAGCGCAAGGAAGATCCCTCATTCCGGAACCAAAACTGCGGGTCATGGTAACGAAGGTTCCCGTAAAACAGACTGTTGAGAAGGATTCAACTGCATGAATTCAGAACTCTTCAGCTGGGGAACAGGAGTACCAGTGAGTACAGCTTTACAAGGTAAGTCTGGTCTTGAACTTTCTAAGGAAAGTCAAGACAGTCTATCAGAAGTAAAGTGGGAAATAGCTTTACAAGGTATGTTTGGCCTTAAACTTTTTCTAGTGTTAGGAGCCCTTTTGTTCTTTTTCACATGTTATCAAGTGATTAAGATAGGGCTAAAAATTCTAGATGAAATTCGAGACAATCTATCAGAAGTAAAGCGGGGAGAGAGAGTAGGAGCAAAGAGAAAATATGGTACACAAAATAAGTATACAGGCCTTTCCAAGGGTCTTGAACCCGAGGAAAAGTTAAGGTCAGGTAAGAATACCTGGGGAGAGATTGAAAGGAAGGAGAAGGAAAAAGAAAAGAAAAAAGATCAATCAGCGGAGGTTTCTAGAAGAAGGAGCCTATACTCATCACTAGGTGAGTTCAAGGAACCAGTTCTTAATAGTTCTGAATCAGATGAAAAGGCTATTAGGGCCTGGAAGGCGCTCTCCCGAGCAGGTGAAGCCACTGGACAATTAACAAAGATCGTCCAGGGACCTTAAGAGTCCTTCTCAGATTTTGTGGCCAGTATGACAGAGGCAGGCTCTTGCAGCCTACAAGGTCTTATTGTCCACCCTGGAGTTGTAGATCAGGATTATAAAGGGGAACTTCAGGTTCTCTGTTCTTGTCCTCAAGTTGTCTTTTCTATATCACAAGGGGGCAAAATAGCTCAACTAATAATTTTGCCAAGCCTACATGGCTGTTTTTTCTTCCTCTGGTATTCCTAGAGCTGCCAGAGGGATTGGTTCTACTGAAAGTGATTCTGATTACTTAATAATGCCTTTAGATTGTTGTCAAATTTTATCTACTCATGTAGGGGTAAACCCTCGTGGCGTCAGGCCATTACAGGTCTGGCAAATGGATGTCACGCATATTTCCTCCTTTGGGAGAAATCAATATTTACATGTTTCTATTGACACCTGCTCTGGTGTAATGTTTGCCACACCTTTAACAGGAGAAAAGGCCTCACATGTGATTCAACATTGTCTTGAGGCATGGAGTGCTTGGGGGAAACCCAAACTCCTTAAGACTGATAATGGACCAGCTTATACATCTCAAAAATTCCAGCAGTTCTGCCGTCAGATGGACGTGACCCACCTGACTGGACTTCCATACAACCCTCAAGGACAGTATTGTTGAGCGTGCGCATCGCACCCTCAAAGCCTATCTTATAAAACAGAAGAGGGGAATTGAGGAGACTCTACCCCGAGTACCAAGAGTGTCTGTGTCTATGGCACTCTTTACACTTAATTTTTTAAATATTGATGTTCATGGCCATACTGCGGCTGAACGTCATTGTTCAGAGCCAGATAGGCCCAATGAGATGGTTAAATGGAAAAATGTCCTTGATAATAAATGGTATGGCCCGGATCCTATTTTGATAAGATCCAGGGGAGCTATCTGTGTTTTCCCACAGAATGAAGACAACCCATTTTGGATACCAGAAAGACTCACCCGAAAAATCCAGACTGACCAAGGGAATACTGATGTCCCTCGTCTTGGTGATGTCCAGGGCGTCAATAATAAAGAGAGAGCAGTGTTGGGGGATAATGTCGACATTTCCACTCCTAATGACGGTGATGTATAATGCTCAAGTATTCCCCTGCCTTTTTACCACTAACTAGGAACTGGGTTTGGCCTTGATTCAGACAGCCTTGGCTCTGTCTGGACAGGTCCAGACGACTGACACCATTAACACTTTGTCAGCCTCAGTGACTACAGTCATAGATAAACAGGCCTCAGCTAATGTCAAGATACAGGGTGGTCTCATGCTGGTTAATCAACTCATAGATCTTGTCCAGAAACAACTAGATGTATTATGGCAAATAGCTCAGCTGGAATGTGAACAAAAGTTTCCGGGATTGTGTGTTACTTCCATTCAGTATGAGAAATTTACTAGGGCAGCTAATTTGTCAAAAAGTCTTTTTCAGTATATGTTACAGAATTGGACGGCTGAATTTGAACAGATCCTTCGGGAATTGAGACTTCAGGTCAACTCCACGCGCTTGGACCTGTCCCTGACCAAAGGATTACCCAATTGGATCTCCTCAGCATTTCCCTTCTTTAAAGAATGGGTGGGATTGATATTATTTGGAGATACACTTTGCTGTGGATTAGTGTTGCTTCTTTGGTTGGTCTGTAAGCTTAAGGCCCAAACTAGGAGAGACAAGGTGGTTATTGCCCAGGCACTTGCAGTACTAGAACATGGTGCTTCCCCTGATATATGGTTATCTATGCTTAAACAATAGGTCGCTGGCCACTCAGCTCTTACATCCCACGAGGCTAGTCTCATTGCACGAGATAGAGTGAGTGTGCTTCAGCAGCCCGAGAGAGTTGCACGGCTAAGCACTGCAGTAGAAGGGCTCTGCGGCATATATGAGCCTATTCTAGAGAGACATGTCATCTTTCAAAAAGGTTGAGTGTCCAAGTGTCCTTCTCTCCAGGCAAAACGACACGGGAGCAGGTCAGGGTTGCTCTGGGTAAAAGCCTGTGAGCCTAAGAGCTAATCCTGTACATGGCTCCTTTACCTGCACACTGGGGATTTGACCTCTATCTCCACTCTCATTAATATGGGTGGCCTATTGCTCTTATTAAAAGGAAAGGGGGAGATGTTGGGAGCCGCCCCCACATTCGCCGTCACAAGATGGCGCTGACATCCTGTGTTCTAAGTGGTAAACAAATAATCTGCGCATGTGCCAAGGGTATTTTTCCACTACATGTACTCTGCCTTTCCCGTGACGTCAACTCGGCCATGGGCTACAGCCAATCAGGGAGTGATGCGTCCTAGGCGAAGGATAATTCTCCTTAAAGGGGACAGGGTTTCCGCCATTCCCTCTCTTGCTTGCGCTCTTGCGCTTTTGCTCTCTGGCTCTGGCTCTTGCTCGCTTGCTCCTAAAGATGTAAACAATAGAGCTCTTGCTCTGCGCTCTGGCGCTCTGGCGCGCTGGCGCTCTGGCTCCTAAAGATGTAAGCGGGGGGCCTTTCGTTTTTGGGGCTTGGGGCTTGCGCTCCTGCTCCTGAAGATGTAAGCAATAAAGTTTTGCCACAGAAGATTCTGGTTTGTTGTGTTCTTCCTGGCCGGTCGTGAGAACGCGTTTAAGAAGGTTCTAGCTCTTGGACACTGCAGACACTGCTGGATGTCAAGGAAGAGCTGAGAATGGAGTATGGGCCCTCAAGTGGGTTCTGACCTGAGGCTGAAGGGAAAAGGGCAGGAGGAGAGAGCTCGGGGTGGGGATGGGGGTCGGGGTGGGGGAGTCCTATGCTTGCTCTGGCAGGTGGCTTGGCTTGATGGAGACAGTGTCTGAGAGTACAGGGAGGCCTCCTGCGTGAGATTAGACGCATGGCTTTCTAGGGGGAGACCTGCTCCTTTGCTCTAGCACAGCAGACCCTGATGAGAAGAGGCAGTCTATGGTTTTAAGGCATTTGTTGTAGAAAGGCAGAGAAAGGGAAGGAGCAGGGAAGGAGTAGGAGTAGAGGCTGGCCATGGCTGTGTGGCGAGGTGGGGAGGGGATGGGGAAAGAGTGGGAGCAAGAGGACATAAGGCAATAGTAAGAGAGTAAGAGCAAGCAAGGGCAGGGCGGCTGTGGGAGGTTGTAGCTTCGACAAGATCCAGGGGCTTTAAAAATAGTATTTACTCAGTAAATAAAGATGCTTAATCAAATTCTTTTTATGCATTCTTAATGTTAAAAAAAGTATTGATTGATGGATTCTTCTCAAATTATGCCTACAACTGGCTAGAGTCTCCACTGTTCAATTGTGGTCTCAGTTGTTAAAGTGCTGTAGCTTAGAACTGGTTGTGACGAAATGTTTAGACCAATGGTAACTGGCTAATGCTAGACAGCAAGACCTTTCCCTTTGAGACACAGCTTTCTACACACACTGATGACAAATCAGATACCAATGTGAGCAAGACTGCCTTCAGATGGGCTAGACATTGACTTTGGAGTACAAAGAAAAGGTAAAAGCATTGAATACTCGATTATTCTTGGGACCACTGAGACTTTATGTGTGATAGTGAAAGAATATCCCCAGACAGATATTATTAACATTTCCCTCTGCAAGGTACACTGCTCCATGCATACATTTCTGGTATTGTTTACACGATGTCATCAGGTTTTCACTGTTAAAATGTGAACAGCTCTTTAAGACAAAGAACTGCTCATATTTCTAATCCCTTGAACTAACAAGATTTTCCCATAAAGCAGTTGGAGGCTGGTTATAAAAATTATTGGGCCAGTGTGATGACTCAACAGGTAAAGACACCTATTGCTGAGGCTGAGGGTCCTAATTCAATTCCTGTACCCCATAAGGCAGAAAGGGAGAACTGATTTCCTACTAATTGTCCTCTGGCCACCTCAGGCATGCAATGGCATGCACATCTATATGTGCACTAAATAAAATGTAAAAAAAAATACATATTGCTCTAAATATTGGTTATGAAGATTCATGAAAAAATAGGGCCTTGTATAACTAACTTATCTACAGTTCTCTCTTTCATCACAACTTAAATAGTGAAGTAGAAACCAATCTCACCCTGGGTTTTTAGTTACTGCTGTGGAGACAATGAAGAACTCCAATGACTAGGTCAATCTTCATTACATAAGTAAACTGTATTTAGGGTAGGAGTTTTCAAGATATAAGTTCTAGTCAGTTTTAGAGCCACCAGGACATGTTGATAAAGAACGAAAATTCTAGTGTTAACCTTGTACACCACTACTAAAAGTAGGTTTCCCTGAGACACTTTTGTCCTTAGATGAACTTTGAGGGTGTGGTAGTTTGAATGAGAATGGATCCCATAGGATCTTGTGTTTGAGTACTTGGTCCCTAGTTGGTGGAATTGTTTGAAAAGGATTGAAAGGTGTGGCCTTGTTGCAGCAGGTATGTCACTACGAAGGTGGGCTTTGAGGTTTCAAAGACTCAGGACTTTAAGCTAGTTCTCACTGTCTCCTGTTTAAGGATTGAGAGATCTCAGCTGTTCCTGTTGCTTTGCCTTTGCTTACCATCATGGACTCTAACCCTCTGGAACTACAAACCAAACTGTATGCTTTCTTCCATAAATTGCTTACTTAAGTCATGGTGTTTTATCATGGCATTAAGAAGTAACTAAGACAGAAATAAAGTAAGAGAGATAATGTGATAATAAGCAAGCCTCTGGTAACAGAAATAAGTAAGCAATGATTTAATAAGTAAGAGCTTTACTTTTGTGCAGAAGGGTAGCCCACACCAGTCATCAACTTTATCAACTTTACAGTGGCTGGAACTGACATATCACAATATTCAAATTTCAAGAGAAACTGGAAGAAGGTATAGTAGGACATGGAAGAGGAAAGCATTACATATGGCCAAACTCTACTGCAATGTGGGTAAAATGCATTAGATATTCTACATAAAAGTATACTTTGTAGAAAACCTCACTATTGCAGATGATTGGCAACAATATACTTTTGTTTTTTGTTTTTTTTCTCATACGGGGTTGCACTACATTGCCTTGGTTAGACTGCAACTTACTATGTTGACCAAAGTAACCTCAAACTCACAGAGATCCACTTTTCCTCTCCTGCCACTTTTCACAAGAGTAGAAATCTGTTTGCAGCCCAGAGATAATAATTTATACCATCACCAATTTTCTTTAGGGGGATCTGTCTCCCTCTCACAGCTGGTTTTCCTAGAGTCTTTTCAACAGTCTACAAGCCCCCGAAATAAACCTGATGCTGGACAACATGCTCCTCGCTAGCTGAAAAGAGAACAGAAATAAATTCTCTCACATTCCTCTGTTAATGTAGAAATTCGATTTATGACCTAGGGTTACCTGCACAGTCTCTTGTTGGACAGGGGAAGGGAAGAGGAGATACAGACATAGCTGCTATAGGACTGAGAGGCCCAAGGACATGAGTGTGGATGATAGTGATGACCCATTGCATTCACTCTAGAATATAGCATCACAAGGCTCAATAATTGAGATGGCCTCCTCTTTTCTGTTATTCAATGGGGAATTCTTACTACAGGGATGTCTAGATGCCCTATTTCTGATTGAGCATACTTTGACCAGCTCTAAAGTTACCTCTGTCCACTGCAAGACGAAGATTCTCAGAGCAAAGCAATAATCTATGGTTATGAGCATAGTTATTGAGAAGGTGTTTTGACAGTTACATTGTGTTGTGTATGCATCTTTGTTGGTGTTTATTGGTTGCACAACACAGTGGAGCTTAGTATGGCATCTTCTTATATGCACATAATGTACTTTCATCATACCCACATTTATTTACCAGTGAACATCCCAGTAGGCACAGGTCATCTTCTGAAAAAAGACACTATCATCAGTTCTTGCCAAATATATGTGAGCACAACTGTTACAGCTTCTATGGGTCATTGTGAATATGGGCAAGGTCATTGAAAGAAAGAACCACAGAGACCTGACTGTCACAGTGTTTCATCCCTGTTAGCAAACAGACGGAGAAACAGACTAGTTTCACATTCTATATGTTTCCAAAATACTTTCCAGTCCTAAGTATTAAGAGCTCCAGTTCCTCAGGGACAACAGGAAGTAGTGAGTATGGCCATCCTATTGATGAAGAAATAGATGCTTGCATGGTGTGGATTCCTGGGATATGACATTAAAAACTTGGCCCCTCACTGTATTCCTTATTGTCTCAGTCATCCACTTATTATGTTGCCCTTTGACCATAAAATCTCTTGCTAGCCTTACATTAGCTGAGCCACCCCTTGATATGTGATATACAGCACCCTGTGTCTTAAGTACTGGGTAAACTGAGCAAGGCTGTTTCTAAAGACCCAGGAAAAAAACATGGTAACATCTGTAGGGCAAACATAAGACAGACCTTTTAGCATTGATAGACAAGGGCTGCTAAAGATCCAGAAACTGGAACTCTGTAAACAGCCTCTGCTGAAGAGGTGACCAACAAGAGCTTTCTTTATTGACCAAAACTCCCTTACATTGATGTGAGGCCAATGGATCATCACAGTTTGGAGTCTACTAGTATCAATGAGCTAGTACCCACAAGCTTTCTGATTATCAGCTTCCATTTCTGGCAGGCCAGTAAGAGTTTTGGATGGGGTGAAGAGGAAGAAAATATGGTGTTAACTCCTTTGATCATTGTGGTGCTGAAGGATAAAAGGCATCCTTAGTAATGACTGCTGGTTCTACCCAGCACACCAGGGTAACAGACAGGGGATTCAACACAAGCAAGTTTCTTATAGGAAACAACCCTCTCATCATCCAGTCCTCCAAACTGAAAGGAATGCACGCAAAGTCTAAACCACAGCTTGCCAGGGAACTGAATACTATGCAGGCAAAAGTCGGCTAATCTCATAATGTGTTTTTGTGTGCTAAGTGATATTTCAGCTTGTAAGATGTCTGAGCCGTATGCACTGGATTGCCACCAGCTTCCAGGATGGTAAGAAAAGAAAATGATCTCTTATGTATCTTGGTGGCTTATCACGGAACATGGAAGAATTAATGTATTTATTCTTTCTTCTGAGATTAAATGTAATTGCTTTAAAAAGATAATCATGCCATTGTTTGAATTGTATGCATTTCTTATGAAGTGCTAAGACATTTTCCTGTACTCTGACAAAGTGTATAGTTTCTTATCCTCATTTCCCTGTGGATAAATACTTTGTTAATTAATAAAGTATTATGTGAGCACTTAGTGTCTGCATTTAACAGTGCAAGGATTTCATTCAGATTATGTTAATAGATTGTTCACATCATTTCTTGCATTAATTACAACTTCTTTCTGTGGTTTTATTGCAATACACTGTCTCTGTGAAAACAGAGGGGCCTCTGAATTATACTCTTGTTTGATTGCAGAAGCACCACTAAGAAAATATTATTATATGGAAGACTTCTCTCTAGGACTTGGATCAAAAGGCAGAAACTGAGATTCAATTATTTCAAATCTTAGAGGCAACGGAATTAGTGTGCCCTACTTGAATCAAAACCAAGCAAGTTGGGAATTTTTCTAAAAGCTAATATATCTTAGGAACAATTTATGAAATTGGTATTCTACATCATGATACCTTAGGCATAATTATGAGAGAAAATTAAAAGGTTTCCTCATAATTGGAAAACGAGGAATTCAAATGAAGCAGATATCTGGTGTGGATATAAATCTCGGGACTCAGGTGTGCAGGAAACTTTACTGTCTTTATTTTCTCAAATCAACTTAAATGCGACTCCTCCTGCTGCGTGGTGGTGGGAATCTAATCATAGTTATTAGGCCACACCCTCATTTGAGCAAAAATTCCCATGTCTTAGGTAACTGCAAAAAATGCAGAAAAATTGCATCATCTGCTATCAGTCTGTCATAGGTACCACTGAAACAGCACACAGTGCTTGGAGCCATAGATTTGATCATGTTGTATCTGTGCTTAGCTATTTGATATATTGTGGAATGCAGAGACTCTCACCTGTCCTGCAGGAATGAGCTTCCCAACTACATCAACAAGAAAGTATTGCCTTATCACTGTAGAGATGAGGGACCATTCCCACAGCCCCCTGATGTCCTGATCCCCAGCTCACCTGTTGTTGGAAACATTGCCTTATTCCCTGCCAATAGAGGGTGAATGCTTACTCCCTCTTTAACTCTTAAGGTTTTTCCAGGTCAAGGGAGCAAGTTTCAGGCAATGAAAGCTATTTGGCCAGCTGAAACAGCTAGAAGAATGTTTGCAAGAGAATCAACTATGCACTTCAAATAAAGTTGGAAAAGTGAATGAATACCAGAGAAAGCACATACAACAGATTATCTTGATAGCAAGTACTAGAACACAATTATCTTCCAAAGACATGCACTTTTTGTAAAAGACAAAATTTACACAATAAAATTATGCAGTCATAAATAAGAAATTATTTGCATAAACAAGACTATCATGGATTCAGATTTACTAAGGCCCAAATTTGATGTTTAAAAACACTGGCTTTCTATCTGTGGTCATGACCCCTTTAGGTCTGGAATGACCCTTTCATAAGGATGACCTAAGACCATCAGAAAACATAAGATACTTACATTAAAATTCACAACAGTAGCAAAATTACAGCTATGGAGTAGCAATAAAACTAATTTTATGTCCACCCATATTCTTCTTGATCCTGCTTTTTTAGAACCCCTGAAGATGGACCCATGTACAGGCAGCTCAGGTAACTTGGATATGCCTCTTATCCATCATGTCAGGGCAGCTTCCATATCTGTGGCTATAGAAAACAACAACAACAACAACAAATACATGAAAATCTGCTAATTTTGAATGCAAGATAAATGATGAAGAAATTATTGGTGCTAAGTGCATCCTAAATATTGCTTGGATCAAACTTGCTCTTAAAAAGATATTAACTGCCCCTCCTAAAGGCCTGTGTGCTAAAGGCCTGGTGTCCAAGGTGCGCTGTTGGGAAGTAGAAGATCCTCCTAAGTGAAGGATTTCATGGAGTATCGCTGTGTCACAGAGGATGGTAGTGCAAGGCCCAGTTCCATGTTTCCCACACTCTTTCTGCTTTGGCTACAAGGTTAGATATGGCCCCTCCATGATGTACAGTTTCATGATGCACTGTTTCACTCTCAGTCCCAGAACAGCCCATAGTCTGTTTTGACTTGCAGTAACACAAACACCTTAGGGAGAAATATTCCATCTGAGTCTTTTTATGTGTAGGAATTCTACACGTTTAACTGACAGCCCTTCTAAATCCCGGATCACTGCTCCCTTTTACCCTTATCCTTTCCTGCCTCCTGCTACAGAAAACTGTACCATGTTACTGGTCAGTGGACTTTAAGTAGCAAGGAAGCAAGTGGAATATGTCCTGGTGGCTTTATGAACGTGGAGCTCACAATACAATTATGGTTTTTGCAGTTAAAGCTTAAGGTAGCCATGTGCCCTGTGAAGTACTTGTATCACAATAAAATAAAATTAGAAGAAAAAGCTCTTGGAGTTAGTGTGAGAGTCTTCAGGAGAGAGGCATTTGAGCTGAATATCTCAGCATCTTGGCAACAGTCCTCAACCATGCTCTGAGGACCTTAGTAATCTTAGATGTGAGAAACAGCTTAGAAGGGAGAATGTGACAGTTTCAGGATGACACACTCAGTGTGCCACAAGGGTCAAGATAATGAGAGTTTGCTCCAAAAACAGTTTGTGTCTGGTAATATAGTAGCTTGAGTTTATAATAACCAGGCAGGGAAGAAATGAAATGAAAACACTTTTCACAGGGCAGTTAAAATGTGTGTGTGTGTGTGTGTGTGTGTGTGTGTGTGTGTGTGTGTGTGTTAGACTCAACATTACTAGATGTAGTAACACAAGAGTGTTGAATGCTACTCTTCAGAAATCACTGTAATATGAAGGATTGTTGTAAAAAAAAGTGTGGTGTAGTTGTAGAGGCAAAGGCTGTTGTAGTTCATAGCTGTGTTTGTTGAGCCATTAATATGGCTGATGTGTTGACTCTGTGTAAAGGAACACACTTGGCATTCATGTGACCTGGGTTTCAAAAATAGGCAAAAATAAACAGTTTTGAGAAAAGGGGCAGCAGTCTACTAATGCTATCAAACCTTTGCTGGTTGCTCATCTGACAGGGGATTAATATCCAGAATCTATAAAGAGAAACAACAACAAAACCCCAACAAAATAACAAATAACTCATTAGACACATGGCAAATTAATTCAGCAGAAAATTCTTAAGGAAACAAATGTAAACAGTCAATAACTAGATTTTAAAATGTTCAGCACTTATGGCCATCAGGAAATGAAATGCAGCTTAAACTTGTTTGAGATTTCTTCTCATTAGTTCACCCATAAATGTTCAACATCAAGCAAACAAACAACCATTTCCCGAGGATGCAGAGAAAGGTGAGCATTTATCTGCTATTGGATTGGTGAGGTTGTAAATTAGTCCAGCCACTAAGAAATCACTACGGAGGCTCTTCAAAAACCTAAAAGTAGAACCATTATGTTACCTAATTTATACTACTTCTGGAAATACACAAACACCTTCGATCAGAACTCAACAGCAATTCTGTGGCCCTATTCACAATAGCCAACCTGTGTATTCAATTTATCAAGAGTTGAATTAATAATAATAATATGGTATACTCAATGGTATTTTATACATCTGTAAATAAGATTAATGCATTTTATGGAAAACTGATACAACATCTTGCTAACTGAAATAAGCTCATCTCATAAAAGCAAATGGGCTACATTTTCTCTCATATGTGAAATGCAGGCACAGTAAAAGACCATGAGAAAGGAATGGTATTTGGGACATGGAGGAGATGAGGATAAAAACAGAGCTGGGGACATGGTTCAGCACTTATAAGATATTCTGCTCATGCAGAGGACCTGACTTTATTTCCCAGAATCCATATTTGGACAGCTCAGAACAACCTAAATGCTGCAGAAAGTAACCTTAGGTAAGGAATGCATAGACTTTTAAACAAGGAAAATGAGCTAGTTGCCCTGTTAAGGACTGAAGAAAACAAAGATGAGCAGATTAGAAATGAAGAAATGTGAGGGAAAACATTCAGGCCAACCTTTGGGGGCAGCTGGCATCAACTCCATCAACTCTTGGCATTGACCATGCGTGTACAGATTGTTAGCTGTACATGTTTGACATATGCCACTTCTCTGGGGTTCACACATTTACCTACATAGTAAAGCATCCTGTAAGCACTGACTTCTTTTTCCTGCCTTGGTTCTCTACAGGAATCATGCTCCCAATAGATCTGTAGTTCACTTTTATTTATAGGCATGGTTTGGGGAAATCCAAGCTAAGATATCTACTTTCAATTGAGGGGTTATACAACTCTTCTGTTTATCTTTTCAGCATGGAGGTAATGAGGGATGAAAAGTAAAAGAGACTTGTTGAGTAGAAATGAGGACGAGTGGGACTGCTCTTCATTCAAGCAGAGAATTCTCCCATGTGTAAGGAGGTAGGTGACTCAGAAGGAAGGGTTCTAAAGGAACGATGGGTCTCCTGACCATCATGCCCCAGAGCAACAGTTAGTTACTGACATTGTTTGTGTGATGTAAGGTGTGCTATGTGGGGACAGGAAAGTTGCTAATGAGCTAGACCATTGTCATTTGAGTATATGAGGATTATTCTTATCATAAAAAAAGTGCATTCAAGGGAAGTCCAAGTCTCTACTAACTACTCAGGAAAATTGTCAGGATCTCCCAATTTATCTATTTTCATGTCCGAACACCGGTTGATACTTAAGGCATGACTGGTTTGAATATGGCAGCCACACCTTTCATGTTGCTTGCATTGTGAGCAGATAGATAAAGCAGAAAGTGAGGATACCTATACTGAGAAACTTAACACTCCATAAAATCCTCATTGTGTTTATTGGCTCTGCTTATATTCCAGTCACAGCCATAGCTACAGATATCTATTTTTAGCTAGGTACATTGCCACAAAAAAGGAAGAAGGGATTAAAGGGTTGATACTAAGTCAACATTGTCAGAGTCTTCCACAGGAGGTATCTAAATCCCAATGACTTCAGAGCTGCCTAACAGCATCCCTCAAAGGTCATTTGCAGAACATATTTCTGAATAATAGAGCCAAGATTTGAGTATGAAGTTCTAGTGCCTTTAATGCAATTTAAGGCCACTACCATTGGTTTGTTTGTTTGGTTGGTTGGTTGGTTGGTTTTTTTTTGTTTTGTTTTATTTCATTTTACACTTTTGGGTGGGAGAAGGAACTAGCAGAAATCAGTATGTGGCTAGTAGAAAATAAGAAGACTTAAGGTCCCCAGTGACATATATAAAGGGCAGAAGGAACCAGAAACAGAAACACAGATGGACAGATGTTGTAGAATCAAGTGATGAGTGGTGTGTCTGCTCACATTCACATCTGTAAAAATCACAGAAAAGAGGGCCACTTTCCCACAGATCTCCAGCATTTTCCATTGGTGTCTAAGAATGGGGCTGAGTGACTTTAAGGACTGAAAATGAAGTTCCTAAGTTAAAATCCCATTTTGACTGTAGAAAGATTGTATGAGCCATGGCTTCCTGTCTTGGTGAGAACATTGGGTGTAGCTGTTCATCTTCACATGTGTACCCCTACCCTCCTGTGAATGACATATTCCAGGCTGGCCATTGCAGTCAGCACTTATATTACTTCTACCCTTGTATGGAATCAGTCATTGTTGACAAACCATTCCCGTGAATGCCCCTCCAGAATGTACTTAGAACAAATGAGCAACACATGCATTAAGATATGGCATCATTATGCTTCTGATGTTTGTATTTACTGTAATGTGAGCAGCAACATTTTATATACACACAAACACACACACACACACACAGAGAGAGAGAGAGAGAGAGAGAGAGAGAGAGACAGAGAGACAGAGAGACAGAGAGACAGAGAGAGAGAGACAGCGACAGAGACAGAGACAGAGACAGAGAGAGACAGACAGAGAACAAAAGCCCTGTGTTGAGTGACTCTCCTCTGGACCAAGCAGTCACTACCTTAAGGAGTTCAACTATGTCCTCTTGCAAAGGATCATCCCATATGTGTTTGTTGACTGTTTATATCATTTCAGTGAGGGGTGCAGAGGGTCACAGGACTTACTCTGAGCACCCAGATGCTCACATCTGTTGTATGAAATTCTGCTTTCGGGGAAAGACCTAGATACTATAGGCTAGGGAAGATTAAGGGTGGATGGCTGCATCTATACAACGATATAGAAGCACTCACCCTTTCTAGATAAATGCTTTCCAAATTTGGCCTCTTTAGGGACAGGAACATCTCATTTTTGTAAATAACCTATCACCTATACTCTAAGGAAGGCTGATAAACTCATTCGTTCTCTAGAGTTAATGCTGGCAGAATCATGCCTTGGTTTGTCATTGGATAGACAGTTAGAGGGGTTGACCTGGATTACCACAGGGAAGGGATTTTAGCAAAGGATTATGACAGAACAATATTTTTCCTGGATTCTTAGCTCTTCTGTTCTTTGCATGCATCTGTGTCTCTCAATATATATATCATACACAGGACAGTATTAGAAATAAACACTCTCTGTGCAGAACTCAAAATCTTCAGGAAGTTCCTTGGGGCAATGCTAAGACTTGCATGTCGATGCATCCCTGTTTGTTGCTATGAGGATGGCATTTACAGTAACATGATGCTACTTGTTCTGAGTGATGAAGAACATCAGCCTCTTTCTGCCAGGTGCTTTCAAGCAGAACTGCTCGCAAGTATGCTAGTGTCACAAAGAAGCTTCCAAACTAATTTCTAGATAGTATTATCAAGAACTTGACTGCCCATTAGCATGTCTTCTCATATTCCAAAAAATGACAGTAGGAGCTGTTTCTATAGGAAGGTCTCACAGAATACAATGGTAGTTGTGGACTATTAGAGAATTCCATTGTGTTACCTCACTGCTTTAGACATTTTAAAAAATAAACAAACCTAAGATGAGGGTTTATTGTCATTTTATTTTGTTGTTCTGCAAGGGGACTTCTAGAAGATTTGCATTTGAAGTTTACTTCTGGGATGGTTGAGTATATTTGCATGGAGGTTTCTAGAGCACAGAGAGTGAGAACAAAGGTGAGACCTCCTATTGTGTCACCTGTTCTTTGTGATCTCAGAATGTGACACAAAATTTCATAGAAAATTTTCACCCTGACTCTCATCAGAATTATTATCAGGGTTGCTGCAGAACTGATACAATTAGTTATTCAGGGTTAGCTATTTCATCTTGAGAAGTATTAAGATTATCTTCTAGTCAAAACAGCTTCCCAGGGAGGGAGCCCCCTAAACGAAGGCTTGATGCTCAGGTGATCATTAAAAAATTTTATTTGTGAAACTAGAGAGGTAGTTTAGGAGTTAAGAACACTTAGAGTTGGATTCCCAAAACTCATGTCAGGCAACTCAAAACCACCTGTAACTCAAGTTCCAGGGAATCCAATGTTCTCTTCTGGACTCCACAGGCACCCTCACACAAGTGTATACACACACACACACACACACACACACACACACACACACAATCTGTCTCTCATATATAATAAATAAATAAATATTTCTTTGTAGATTTTTTGTTGAATATTGATTTTCAATATAATATATCCTAATTTGCATTGCCCCTTTCCTTCTCCCTCTCCTCCCCACCTCCCTTCCAATCTCTATTCACCTCCATTATATGTCTCATTAAGAAACAAGCAGAGCTTCAAGTTATAATAAAAATATATATAAACTAATTAGGTAAAGCAAAACCAAATGAAACACAATAGGACAAAACAAATAGGAGAAAGAGAATTCCAGGAAAGACACAAGAAACAAATACAGACACAGAGAGTCACTTGTTCACACCATCAAGGATCCCTGAGAAGCACAAAACTGGAAGCCATGATATAATATGCAAAGGACCTGTAGGATAAAAATAATTTAAAAAACTAAAAATTAAGATAAATTTAAAAGAGAGAAAGGAAGCCCTGACACAACACGATAACACAGACACAACATGATAACACAGACACAACATGACAACACAGACACAACACGATAACACAGACACAACATGATAACACAGACACAACATGACAACACAGACACAACATGATAACACAGACACAACATGATAACACTGACACAACATGATAACACAGACACAACATGACAACACAGACACAACATGGCAACACAGACACAACATGACAACACAGACACAACATGACAACACAGACACAACATGATAACACAGACACAACATGATAACACAGACACAACATGATAACACAGACACAACATGACACAGAAACATGATAACACAGACACAACATGATAACACAGACACAACATGACAACACAGACACAACATGATAACACAGACACAACATGATAACACAGACACAACATGATAACACAGACACAACATGATAACACAGACACAACATGATGATACAAAGAACCCCCAAAGAGGTCACTGAGCTTTGTTTGAGATATTCAGCTTAGTTGCAAAAATAAGTAAATTTTAAACACAAGAACCTTTTTTTATTGGATATTTTCTTTATTTACATTTCAAATGTCATCCTCTTTCCCAGTTTCCCCACCCCCGGAAACCTCCTATCACATACCCCTACCCCTGCTTCTATGAAGGTGTTACCCACCCACCCACCCACCCACCCACCCACTCCTGACTCCCTGCTCTGGCCTTCCCCTACACTGGGGCATCAAGCTTTCACAGGACCAAGGGCCTCTCCTCCCATTGATGCCCAACAAGGCCATCCTCTGCTACATATGCAGCTGGAGCCATGCGTCCCTCCATGTGTACTCTTTGGTTGGTGGTTTAGTGCCTGGGAGCTCTGGAGGTTCGGGCGAATTGATATTGTTGCTCTTCCTATGGGGTTGCAAACCCCTTCAGCTCTTTCAGTCCTTTCTCTAACTCCAGAATTGAAAACCCTGTGCTCAGTCCAATGGTTGGTTGTTAGCTCCGTATTTGTCAAGCTCTGGCTGAGCCTTTCAGGAGAGAGCTATATGTCTCCTGTCAACAAGCTCTTCTTGGCATCTGCAATAGTGTCTAGGTTTGGTGACACTATATGGGATGGATCTCCAGGTGGTACAGACTCTGGATGAAGTTCCCTTCAGTCTCTGCTCCACACTTTGACTTCATATTTCCTCCTGAGAGTATTTTGTTCTCCTTTCTAAGAAGAACCAAAGCATCCACACAATGGTCTTACTTCTTGAGCTTCATGTGGTCTGTGAACTGTATTCCAAGCTTTTGGGCTAATATCCACTTAGCAGTGAGTTCATACCATGTGTGTTCTTTTGTGCCTGAGTTACCTCACTCAGGATGATATTTTCTAGTTTTATCCATTTGCCTAAGAATTTCATGAATTCATTGTTTTTAATAGCTGAGTAGTACTCCATTGTGTAAATGTGCCATATTTTCTGTATCCATTCTTCTGTTGAAGGACACCTGGATTGTTTCCAGCTTCTGGTTATTATAAATAAGGCTGCTATGAACATAGTGGAGCATATGTGCATGTTGGAGCATCTTCTGGGTATATATCCAGGATTTTCATAGCTGAATCTTCATGTAATACTATGTCCAATTTTCTGAAGAATTGCCAGACTGATTTCCAGAGTGTTGTACCACCTTGCAATCCCACCAGAAATGGAGTCATGAAACTCTTTCTCCACATTCTAGCCAGCATATGCTGTCACCTGAGTTTTTGATCTTATCCATTTTGACTGGTGTAAGGTAGAATCTCAGAATTGTTTTGATTTGCATTTCCCTGATGATTAAGGATGTTGAATATTCTTTAAGTGCTTCTCAGCCATTCGATATTCCTCAGTTGAGAATTCTTTGTTTAACTCTGTACCCCATTTTTAATAGAATTATTTGATTTTTCGGGAGACTGACTTCTTTTTTTTTCAATTTTTTGTTAGATATTTTCTTCATTTACATTTCAAATGCTATCCCAAAAGTCCCCTATACCCTCCCCACCCACCCCACTCTGCTTCCTGAGCCACTCACTCCCACTTTTTGGCCCTGACGTTCCCCTGTACTGGTACATCTAAAGTTTGCAGGAACAAGGGGCCTCTCTTCCCTTTGGTGGCAGACTAATCCATCTTCTGCTGCATTTGCAGCTAGAGACACAGCTCTAGGGGTACTGGTTAGTTCATATTGTTGTTCCACCTATAGGGTTGCAGATCCCTTCAGCTCATTGGGTACTTTCTCTAGCTCCTCCATTGGGGGCCCTGTGTTCCATTCAATAGATGACTGTGAGCATCCACTTCTGTATTTGCCAGGCACTGGCATAGCCTCACAAGAGAGAGCTATATCAGGGTCCTGTCAGCAAAATCTTTCTGGCATATGCAATAGTATCTGGGTTTGGTGGTTGTATAAGGGATGGATCCCTGGGGGTGGGGGGCAGTCTCTGGATGGTCTTTCCTTCTGTCTTAGCTCTGACCGTTGTTTCTGTAACTCCTTCCATGGGTATTTTTCCCCTATTCTAAGAAGGAGCGTAGTATCCACACTTTGATCATCCTTCTTCTTGAGTTTCATGTGTTTTGCAAATTGTATCTTGAATATTCTAAGTTTCTGGGCTAATATCTGCTTATCAGTGAGTGCATACTATGTGTGTTCTTTTGTGATTGGGTTACCTCACTCAGGATGATATCCTCCAGATGCATCCAGATCGAGAATTGACAAATGGGACCTCATAAAATTGCAAACCTTCTGTAAAGCAATAGACACTGTCAATAAGACAAAAAAGGCCACCAACAGATTGGGAAACAATCTTTACCAATCCTAAGTCAGATAGTGTACTAATATCCAATATATATAAAGAACTCAAGAAGATGGACTCCAGAAAATCAAATAACCCTATTAAAAAATGGGGTAGAGCTAAACAAAGAATTCTCAACTGAGGAACACTGAATGGCTGAGAAGCACCTGAAAAAATGTTCAACATCCTTATTCATCAGAGAAATGCAAATCAAAACAACCTTGAGATTACACCTCACACCAGTCAGAATGGCCAAGATAAAAAATTCAGGTGACAGCAGATGCTGGCAAGGATGTGGAGAAAGAGGAACTCTCCTCCATTGTTGGTGGGATTGCAAGCTTGTACAACCATTCTGGAAATCAGTCTGGCGGTTCCTCAGAAAATTGGACATAGTACTACCGGAAGATTCAGCAATTTCTCTCCTGGGCATATACCCAGAAGATGTTCCAACTTGTAATAAGAACACATGCTCCACTATGTTCATAGCAGCCTTATTTATAATAGCCAGAAGCTGGAAACAACCCAGATGTCCCTCAACAGAGGAGTGGATACAGAAAATGTGGTACATTTACACAATGGAGCACTACTCAGCAATTAAAAACAATGAATTCATAAGACTGACTCCCTAAGTTCTTTGTATATTTTGGATATTAGCCCTCTATCAGATGTAGGGTTGGTAAAGATCTTTTCCTAATCTATTGGTTGCCATTTTGTCCTATTGACAGTGTCCTTTGCCTTACAGAAGCTTTGCAATTTTATAAGGTCTCATTGAAACATTTTTAAAAATCAGAAATACATAAGACAATGAAAACGAGAGTTTCATTCATCTCATTTAAATACTTGACTCCAACTAGAAAATAACTTAGGGTAAATTTTAACTGCCTCTTTTATAGATTTTAGATCACAATGAGACCAGGGAAAACACTCAATTTTATAGTTCTAGGAAGAGATAGACAATGTATAATGTATAGGTAGACATTTCTGACTCCTACTGTGGCTCTTCGGTTCCCAGGGTCCTTCATTAGCACTTCCCAGAAGCCCTGCAGCGCTCCTTGTGGCTTTCATGGATTATGTGATGCCTGAGAAAAGGTTTTCAGGAGGAGATGAACCTGTGTTCAAGTTACATATGGGCAAACTGGAGCCGCTGTGATCGAACAACTTCCTTGTTTTTTGCCACTTCAATGGTGACAATTTGCAGACCATCAACCTCAAGAAGGTTTCCCCCTTGACCTCCAAAGCCTGGTCTGTGGCTATGTAAAAAGTGAACATTGCCACAGTCCCCACTCTTCTGTCCCTTTCCTTCTCACCTCTACAGTGGGACAAATGATTATATCTGCTTCATCAGGTTGCCATGGAGATTGAGATAGATTGACGTACATGAGGTATTTGGAATAGTGCGTGTGTCAGAAAGACAGTACACATGTTAGCTATTATTAGAATCTTTACTCAAAAGCTTCCTGTTATGCGAGACTGCACTTTGATGAAGGAGCTTGCACCTGAATTGTATTACAATGAGTTTTTCATACACAAGGTAATAACAGTATGAAAAATATTACAAGGGGTAGATGCAGAGGTGTGTAACATCCTTCAGGATTGGAGGCCTCGTGTGGAATATCCCACCCAGGGACTCCATCCACATTCCTCTTGGTTTATATTCTCATTCTGGCCTGAAGAATAATGTTAGGGAATCATAGGAAAGCCAAAATGTTTATCACAGCACCTGGAAGCAAGCATGCTGTGGGCAGGTGCCGAGAAAATGTTCTCTGTCCCTGGTGCCAGAACACCTCAGCCCTTCCACAGCCTCCAAACTGGACTTGGACCCCATGGTGGTAGTCTCTGCCAACCCAGCATGCCTGTTTGCTGGTGCCATGTTGTAGGAATGGAGATTATAAAACGAGTGCTGTGGCTGCTTCCCACAACCTGTGCTTTCAGCACAGCCTGTAGGATCTGCGATGATCTCTGAGCTCGTTATAGAAGAGACAGGTATGAAATGCTCCGACTGGCAGATTTGGGGCTACGATTACCAAGAGACTGTTCCTAGACATCACAAACAGTGCCTAAGGAAGACGATTGTCAATCCACTAAGAGATGGTTTATCTTATATAAACGTCACATGTACTTTACCAGTTACATGACTTGCAGTGTTATATATCAATTATCAAAACTGCTTTATTCTCTGGGGACCAACATTTTTCTTCTGGGTTATAATCTTTGAAGTTGAGAATGGTTTGGGGGAACCCTGGGTAGCTGAAAAGTCAAGGAGATGATGGATGATGAATTGTGAAATATCAAATTCAGGGTCAGGAGAAGGAATATGGTCCATTGCTAGACAATGCTATACTTAGTTACTCATAGAAATAGAGAACCTAGCTGGAAAAGATAGAAAGTTTATAGGTAAAAACAATTTTAAAAAAGGTGCATTATAAGCATGTTGGGATAATAAAGTGTTAGAAAGGGTTGCAATCAGCGAAATTTCAGAGAACTAGACAAGACTGAGAGTGTAATTTTGGATAACCTAGGATATACATCTACACAGACTGGGAAAACATGGTGTTTCACTCATAAAACAAGGGTTTGGAAGGTTTTTCTTGAGTGTAGATGTAATAATTCATTGAAGAAAATAATAAAATCATCCAGAAATATTTCAAGTTTCTATTTTTTACACAAGAAAAACATCAACATAAATATTTTGCATAACTTTAAGAAATGTCTATCTGAAATTCATTTTGTTAAATAAAGTTGACATTTTAATAAAAGTAAATGAAAATTATGGTTAACAATATTAAAATTAATGTAAGAGACCATCTGTGAATAAGCAGAACTAATTAGTATAAAGCCATTTCTCTTTATATACAATATAATATATAATTATATAATTGCATATAATTATCATATAATAAATAATTATGTATAACTAATTATATTAGATATTATAATATATATTACAACAGGTAATTAACATATAATTACATATGATATAATAAACAATAACTAAACTTATATATGGTTAATATATGTTTTTGGTTTATTTAACACTCTTATATATATGTGTATGTATTATGTATGTTTAGGATGTATGTGCATGTGTGTGTGTCTGTGTGTGTCCTGAGGTTCAAAGAGAAAAATTTCTGTGGCTTCTTTATAACACTTCTCTAGATTTGCTGAAGGTTAGAATTACCATTGATGTTTGTTATGAAATCAATGTATCTCTGAACTTTCATTTGTTGCAAAAATAACACTAGTGTAACAAGTATTGAGAAGTGGGTCTTTATTTTTATTTTTTAACATTGTATTAATTTTTTGTGGGTTTGGCATCATGCTCCCCATCTTCCTGTCCCCTCATATCCATCCTTCTCCTTTGGAGCTTCTTCCCAAAATGAAAACATAACAAAACAAAACAAACCAAACAACAACAACAACAATAACAAAAAACAGAGACAGACAGACAGACAGACAGACAGACAGACCGAAAACCCAAAGCATAGAAAACATGTGGAAGCTACAGTGTATCACAGAGTGTCCTACAGTATATCCCTTTGTCCACACATTTTCACTTGCAAATGTTTATTGCAAGGAGTCACTGGTCTGGCTAGAGATCTCGGGCTTCTGTGACACCTTCAATATTGGATCCTCACTGGATTCCTCCCAGTTTATCCTGTTCTTGCCCTGTGTCATGGAGACCCTACAGCTTTGTACTGGCCCTTTCATGCATCCCAACTTTTCAATGATGATATAGATATAAATTTAGATTTATATATAGACTTGGTGTGGGACAACTCAGAGCCATGGATCTGGGCTTGGGGTCAGCATAACATCTCTCACTTATCTGTACCACCAAGGCAAGCAGTGTTTCTGCTAGGTCACCTAATCCAAATGTTGCCATTAGCAGAAGCAGGGTCAGCTCTCCTGTTCTCATGCTCTCAGGGTCAGCTCACCCACTTCCATGCCTTCAGAGCCAGCTCCACTCTGATGTCCAGTCAAGGTGTGGGGCCCACTCTCCCAAGTGCTACAAACTGAGAGAGGCAGGACTGGGTCTTCTGCTCTCACAGTCTAGGTGCTAGCTCACACTTGCCTTCACCTCCACTGTTTTGGTCAAGGTGAAGGGCCTGCAGTTATAGTCAGTATGAGCAGTGGGAGGGGTAGGGAGGAGAAGAGTAGAGAATCACTTTTAAGGAGTGCTTAACCATCTTTAATGTTATTACCTGAGAAATATAATTGTACTATAAGAATGAGTTTTATGTCTCTGTACGGCTTCTAGAAATGAAAGCTACCTAAGTTAGTTTTATTCTATATATTCCATTACTGTAGCAGAAAACAAGCTTCCCTGATTTTCTTTAATTGTTGGTTGGACACAGACTAGATTAATCTGAGGAGGAAGTCTATTGGATTGTGGGCAAGTCTATGGAAGATTGTCTTGGTTGTTAATTGATATAGGAAAGCCAAGGTCACTATAGGTAGTACAATCTCCTATGCATATTTTTCTGGGCTGTATAGGAATGCTAGCTAAGCAGAGTTCTGTGAACAGGCTAGAAAGCAACATTTCACTGCTGTTCCTTCTTTGGCTGTGAGTTATTTCCTTGGCTGAAGGTTAGGCTATATTGAATAGCATTAGACCTGCTTTCAATTCTTGATTGATTTTCTACTCTGAATTCTCTTAGTGATGGATTGTAAGCTGAAATAAACTCTTCCTTCCAAAAAGTCACATATGATCAGAGTATTTTAGCACTGGAAAAGAATGAAACTGGAAAACAGAGTATAACAACACTCAATGCAAGGATGATGCAGGATTATAAAACCTAGGATATTCAGAACATACTTTAAACATTAAACATACTTTTTCATCTTTGTATCTGTTTTCAGAACCTTTAACCAACAGGTTTTACTCATCTGTGACAGCATCCTAATACATAGAAAATTCATTTTCCAAACTTGTTTTATAATACACCCTTCTGAAGAGAACCAACATAGTTTGAGAAATGTTACAAAAAGGCCACAGAAATTCTCTTCTTTGAACCTTAGGATATGCTAATAGACTTCAGGAAGCAGTAGGTATTCTTATATATGAGACACTTCAAAATACTATTTAAAAAAATGCAACTGCCATGTATGTAAAGCTTACTATTGCACGTAATAATTAAAGAAAGAAACTCAAGGTCTTAAGGTAGCTACAGATTTCACCCAAAGCTACATAGTCATCATATTATTGAGATAGATTTTTAAGCACATATCTGTTTTAATCTGGTGTCTTCTGTGTTTTTTTTTATATCATTCTGCATAAGTAGTATTGAGTGTCCAAGGTCCTCTCTGAATTTATTCTTCTATCCTATAGAATTAATGACAGTAAAGGGCATTCCTGATACATTTAATACCTGCTTCTAGAAGGTGGTATAAAAGGCAGACTAATAAGAGAAACAATGGGATGAAATCATTCCATACAAAGCAGGAAATAACCAGATTTGGTTCCTGAGTAAGAACTGAAAGTCTTTTTTCTGACTGCATTAAAACACAAGCCTCTGGCTTCTTCCACTTTGCATTGTTACCTAGCTAGATTCAGATTTGATTTAATAGGCAGCTTCTAAAGAGAAAACATCTATGAGCCATTTCAGCAATGCTGAAGGTCTCAGACACTTTTGTACCCAAGTACCACCGGTAAAGACCTCGTTTTGTCATCCAATAAAATTCTCTGTGTCTCTTCTCCTTGAGTTTCTACTGGTAAATCTCAATTTAAGCTTGTTTTGTGATAGGAACCATGCCTGCTTTCTCTTGCCCCTTCATTTTTATTTACTGATATGAGCTGCATAAAGCAAGGGATTTCAATGTGATATGTTCACGTGCGTTCTTCAGCATCCCTTCTTTTAATATTTTAAATTGTATTTTCTTTTATTTTAGTGTTTAGGTGCAAATGTTGGTGGTAGCCAACAGACAGCATCAGATTATCTGGACTTGGGGTTAGGTGTAGATATAGGTTAATGATAAGACAGCTCAACATTTTCCTTATTAGGATTTTATGTCAACATTATCCTTTAGGAAACCTTACTGGAGGAGGCTATAGCCTTCCCATTTAGATGCTCTCTGGCACATCTTGTGTGGTGGGAAGAAACTATTGGATGTAGTTAACATATGAATCGGTGAGTGTGAGAAAAGGCAGAACATCTTTGTAATCTATTTGGGTCTCACCTGAACAGTTGAATGCTTGAAATGAAGGGAAAAGGTAGATAATCAAAGAAGAGAGTTTCTCCAACACAATGGTCTCAGACTTATCTACTCTACTAGGGCACCTGTGTTCTAGGCTGTCAGACTTTTGATTAAAATGGGATCATTATCTCATTTTGGTGTAGCATGTCCATCTATACTACAGATACAGATTTTTCTCCTATAGAGTTATGTGAGCCAATTTCTTTTGATAGACAGACAGACATGATTTGCATAGAGGGTTTTTGCTGGATTTGTTTCTTCAGAAATCCTTGACTAATTCACCAGACAAGACAGTTTGTGAAAAAGGCCCACATATTTTATTTTCTATTTCCAACTATTAGGTATTTTCTTTCTTTCTTTCTTTCTTTCTTTCTTTCTTTCTTTCTTTCTTTCTTTCTTTCTTTCTTTCTTTCTTTCCCTCTCTCTCTCTCTCTCTCCCTCCCTCCCTCCCTCTCTCTCTATCTCCCTCCCTCCCTCCTTCCCTCCCTCCCTCCCTCTCTCTCTCTTTCCTTTCTTTCCTTCCTTCCTTCCTTCCTTCCTTCCTTCCTTCCTTCCTTCCTTTCCTTCCTTCCTTCCTTCCTTCCTTCCTTCCTTCGTTTCTTTCTTTCTTTCTTTCTTTCTTTCTTTCTTTCTTTCTTTCTTTCTTTCTTTCCTTCTTTCTTTTTGTATTAGATATTTTCTTTATATACATTTCAAATGCTATCCAGAACATTCCCTATACCCTTCCTGTGCCCTGCTTCCCTACCCACCAACTCCCAATTCTTGGCCCTGGCATTCCCCTGTACTGGGGTATATAAAGTTTGCAATATCAAGGGGCCTCTCTTCCCAGTGATGGCTAACTAGGCCATCCTCTGCTACATATGAAGCTAGAGACAAAAGCTCTGGGGGTACTGGTTAGTTAATATTGTTCCACCTATAGGGTTGCAGATCCCTTCAGCTCCTTGGGTGCTTTCTCTAGCTTCTCCATTGGGGGCCCTGTGTTCCATCATATAGATGACTGTGATCATCAACTTCTGTATTTGCCAATCACTGGCATAACCTCATATGAGACAGCTATACCAGGGCCCCTTCAGCAAAATCTTGCTGGCATATGCAATAGTGTCTGGGTTTGGTGGCTGATTATGGGATGGATCCACAGGTGGGATAGTCTCTGGATAGTCCATCCTTTCATCTTAGCTCCAAACTTTCTCTCTTTAACTCCTTTCATGGGTATTTTGTTCCCTATTCTAACGAGGAATGAAGTATGCACCCATTGGTCTTCCCTCTTCTTGATTTTCTTGTGTTTTGCAAGTTGTAATTTGGGTATTCTATGTTTCTGAGCTAATATCCACTTATCAGTGAATTCATATCTAATGACTTCTTTTGTGATTGGGTTACCTCACTCAGGATGATATCCTTCAGATACATCCATTTGTCCAAGAATTTCATAAATTCATTCTTTTTAATAGCTGAGTAGTACTCGTGTAGATGTACCACATTTTCTGTATCCATTCTTCTGTTGAGGGACATCTGGGTTCATTCCAGCTTCTGGCTATTATAAATAAGTCTGTTATGAACATAGTGGAGCATGTATCCTTATTACGAGTTGGAACTTCTTCTGTGTATATGCCCAGGAGAGGTAATGCTGGATCTTCTGGTAGAAATATGTCCAATTTTCTGAGGAACTGCCAGACTGATTTCCAGAGTGGTTGTACAAGCTTGCAATACCACCAGCAATGGAGGAGTGTTCCTCTTTCTCCACATCCTTGCCAGCATCTGCTGTCACCTGAATTTTTCATCTTAGCTATTCTTACTGGTGTGAGATGGAATCAAAAGGTTGTTTTGATTTGCATTTCCCTAATCATTAAAGATGTTGAACATTTTTTTAGGTGCTTCTCAGCCATTCGGTATTCCTCAGTGGAGAATTCTTTGTTTACCTGTGTACCCCATTTTTAATGGGGTTATTTGAATTTCTGGAGTCCAGCTTCTTATCTTTTTGTATAAATTGGATATTAGTCCCCTATCAGATTTAGGATTGGTAAAGATCCTTTCCCAATCTGTTGGTGGCCTTTTTGTCTTATTGACAGTGTCTTTTGCCTTACAGAAGCTTTGCAATTTTATGAGGTCCCATTTGTCAATTCTTGATCTTACAGCACAAGCCATTGCTGTTCTATTCAGGAATTTTCCCCCTGTGCCCATGTCTTCGAGGCTTTTCCCCACTTTCTCCTCTATTAATTTCAGTGTCTCTGGTTTTATGTGGAGGCCTGTGATCCATGTAGACTTGAGCTTTGTACAAGAAGATAAGAATGGATCAATTTGCATTCTTCTACATGATACCCGACAATTGTGCCAGCACCATTTGATGAAAATGCTGTCTTTTTTCCACTGGATGGTTTTAGCTCCCTTGTCAAAGATCAAGTGACAATAGGTGTGTGGGTTCATTTCTGCGTATTCAATTCTATTCCATTGATTTACCTGTGTGTTATTGCACGAGTACCATGCAGTTTTGTTTTGTTTTGTTTTTTGTTTGTTTGTTTGTTTGTTTTGTTGTTGTTTTTAATCACAACTGCTCTGTAGTATAGCTTAATGTCAGTCATGGTGATTCCACCAGAGGCTCTTTTATTGTTGAGAATAGTTTTTGCTATTCTAGGTTTTTTATTCCAGATGAATTTGAAAATTGCCCTTTCTGTCTCAGTGAAGAATTGAGTTGGAATTTTGATGGGGATTGCATTGAATCTGTAGATTGCTTTATGCAGGATAGCCATTTTTACTATATTAATCCTGCCAATCCATGAGCATGGGAGATCTTTCCATCTTCTGAGAACTTCAATTTCGTTCTTCAGAGACTTGAAGTTCTTATCATACAGATCTTTCACTTCCTTAGTTAGAGTCACACCAAGGTATTTTATATTATTTGTGACTATTGTGAAGGGTGTTGTTTCCCTAATTTCTTTCTCAAACCTTTTATCCTTTGTGTAGAGGAAGGCCATTGATTTGTTTGAGTTAATTTTATATCCAGCTACTGCACTGAAGCTGTTTATCAGGTTTAGGAGTTCTCTGGTGGAATTTTTGGGGTCACTTATATATACTATCATATCATCTGCAAAAAGTGATATTTTGACTTCCTCTTTTCCAATTTGTATCCCCTTGATCTCCTTTTGTTGTCGAATTGCTCTGGCTAATACTTCAAGTACTATGTTGAAAAGGTAGGGAGAAAGTGGGCAGCCTTGTCTAGTCCCTGATTTTAGTGGGATTGCTTTGAGTTTCTCTCCATTTAGTTTGATGTTGGCTACTGGTTTGCTGTATATTGCTTTTATCATGTTTAGGTATGGGCCTTGAATTCCTGATCTTTCCAAGACTTTTATCATGAAGGGGTGTTGGATTTTGTCTAATGCTTTCTCAGAATCTAACGAGATGATCATGTGGTTTTTGTCTTTCCGTTTGTTTATATAGTGGATTACATTGATGGATTTCCATATATTAAACCATTCCTGCATCCCTGGGATGAAGCCTACTTGGTCATGATGGATGATCATTTTGATGTGTTCTTAGATTCGGATTTTATAGGATTTTATTGAGTATTTTTGCATCGATATTCATAAGGGAAATTGGTTTGAAGTTCTCTTTTTTTGTTGGATCTTTTTGTGGTTTAGGTATCAGAGTAATTGTGGCTTCATAGAATGAATTGGGTAGAGTACCTTCTGTTTCTATTTTGTGGAATAGTTTGAGAAGAGTTGAAATTAGGTCTTCTTTGAAGGTCTGATAGAAGTCTGCACTAAACCCATCTGGTCCTGGGCTTTTTTTGGTTGGGAGACTATTGATGACTGCTTCTATTTCTTTAGGGGTTATGGGACTGTTTAAATCATTAATCTGATCCTAATTTAACTTTGATACCTGATATCTGTCTAGGAAGTGGTCCATTTCATCCAGGTTTTCTAATTTTATTGAGTATAGACTTTTGTAGTAGGATCTGATAATGTTTTGGATTTCCTCTTTTTTCATTTTTGATTTTGTTAATTAGGATACTGTTACTGTGCCCTCTAGTTATTCTGGCTAAGGGTTTATCTATCTTGTTGATTTTCTCAAAGAACCAGCTCCTGGTTTGGTTGATTCTTTGTATAGTTCTTTTTGTCTCCACTTGGTTGATTTCAGCCCTGAGATTATTTCCTGTCCTCTACTCCTCTTGGGTGAATTTGCTTCCTTTAGTTGTAGAGCTTCTACGTGTTCTATCAGGCTGCTAGTGTAGGCTCTCTCTAGTTTCTTTTTGGAGACACTCAGGGCTATGAGTTTTCCTCTTAGGACTGCCTTCATTGTTTCCCATAAGTTTGGTTATGTTGCTGCTTCATTTTCATTGAACACTAAAAAGTCTTCAATTTCTTTCTTTCTTTCATCCTTGACCATGGAATCATTGAGTAGAGTGTTGTTCAGTTTCGACGTGAATGTTGGCTTTCTATTATTTATGTTGTTATTGAAGATCAGTCTCAGTCCGTGGTGATCAGATAAGATGCATGGGATAATTTCAATATTTTCGTATCTGTGGAGGCCTGTTTTGTGAGCAATTATATGGGCAATTTTGGAGGAGGTACCATGTGATGCTGAGAAGAAGGTATATCCTTTAGTTTTAGGATAAACTGTTCTGTAGATATCTATTAAATCCATTTGTTTCAGAACTTCTATCAGTGTCCATGTGTGTTTGTTTAGTTTCCGTTTCCAGGATCTGTCCATTGGTGAGAGTGGGGTGTTTAAGTCTCCCACTATTATTGTGTGAGGTGCAATGTGTGCTTTGAGCTTTACTAAAGTTTCTTTACTGAATGTGGCTGCCCTTGTATTTGGAGCATAGATATTCAGAATTGAGAGTTCATCTTGGTAGATTTTACCTTTGATGAATATGAAGTTCCCCTCCTTGTCTTTTTTGATAAATTTGGGTTGGAAGTCAATTTCATTTGATATTAGAATGGCTACTCCAGCTTGTTTCTTTGAATCATTTGCTTGGAAAATTGTTTTCCAGCCTTTCACTCTGAGGTAGTGTCTGTCCTTTTCCCTGAGATGGGTTTCCTGTAAGCAATGAAACATTGGGTCCTGTTTGTATAGCCAGCCTATTAGTCTATGTCTTTTTTTAAAATTTTTTTATTACATATTTTCCTCAATTACATTTTCAATGCTATCCCAAAAGTCCCCCATACCCACCCCCCCACACTCCCATACCTACTTATTCCCACTTTTTGGCCCTGGCGTTCCCCTGTACTGGGGCATATAAAGTTTGTGTGTCCAATGGGCCTCTCTTTCCAGTGATGGCCTACTAGGCCATCTTTTGATACATATGCAGCTAGAGTCAAGAGCTCCCGGGTACTGGTTAGTTCATAATATTGTTGCACCTACAGGGTTGCAGATCTCTTTAGCTCCTTGGATACTTTCTCTAGCTCCTCCATTGGGGGGCCTGTGATCCATCCAATAGCTGACTGTGAGCATCCACTTATGTGTTTTCTAGGCCCCGGCGTAGTCTCACAAGAGACAGCTATATCAGGATCCTTTCAGCAAACGCTTGCTAGTGTATGCAATGGTGTCATCATTTGGAGGCTAATTATGGGATGGCTCCCTGGATATGGCAGTCTCTAGATGGTCCATCCTTTTGTCTCAGCTCCAAACTTTGTCTCTGTGACTCATTCCATGGGTGATTGTTTCCAATTATAAGAAGGGGCAAAGTGTTCACACTTTGGTCTTCGTTTTCTTCAGTTTCATGTGTTTTACAAATTGTCTCTTATATCTCGGGTATACTAAGTTTCTGGGCTAATATCCACTTATCAGTGAGTACATATCATTTGAGTTTATGTTCATAGCAGCCTTATTTATAATAGCCAGAAGCTGGAAAGAACCAAGATGCCCCTCAACAGAGGAATGGATACAAAAAATGTGGTACATTTACACAATGGAGTACTACTCAGCTATTAAAAAGAATGAATTTATGAAATTCCTAGGCAAATGGTTGGACCTGGAGGGCATCATCCTGAGTGAGGTAACACAATCAGAAAAGTCTATGTCTTTTTATAGGGGAATTGAGTCCATTGATGTTAAGAGAAATAAAAGAAAAGTAATTGTTATTTTTGTTGTTAAATTTGAGATTCTGTTCTTGTGGCTGTCTTCTATTAGGTTTGTTGAAGGATTACTTTCTTGCATTTTCTAGGGTGTAGTTTCCATCCTTGTGTTGGTGTTTTCCCTTTATTATCCTTTGAAGGGCTGGATTTGTGGAAAGATATAGTGTGAATTTGGTTTTATCATGGAATACTTTGGTTTCTCCATGTATGGTAATTGAGAGTTTTGCTGGGTATAGTAGTCTTGGTTGGCATTTGTATTCTCTTAGGGTCTGTATAACATCTCTCCAGGATCTTCTGGCTTTCATAGTCTCTGGTGAGAAGACTGGTGTAATTCTAATAGGCCTGCCTTTATATGTTAGTTGACCTTTTTCCCTCACTGTTTTTAATATTCTATCTTTATTTAGTGCATTTGTTGTTCTGGTTATTATGTGTCAGGAGGAATTTCTTTTCTGGTCCAGTCTATTTGGAGTTCTGTAGGCTTCTTTGATTTTCATGGGCATCTCTTTTTTTAGGTTTGGGAAGTTTTCTTCTATAATTTTTTGAACATGTTTGCTGGCCCTTTAAGTTGAGAATCTTCATTCTCATCTACTCCTATTATCCGTAGATTTGGTCTTCTCATTTTGTCCTGGATTTCCTGGATGTTTTGAGTTAGGATCTTTTTGCATTTTGCATTTTCTTTGATTGTTGTGCCGATGTTCTCTATGGAATCTTTTGCACCTGAGATTCTCTCTTCCATTTCTTGTATTCTGTTGCTGATGCTCGCATCTCTGGTTCCAGATTCCTTTCCTAGGGTTTCTATCTCCAGCGTTGTCTCACTTTGGGTTTTTTTTTTTAATTCTTTCTACTTCCCTTTTTAGGTCTTTGATGATTTTATTCAATTCCATCACCTGTTTGGTTGTGTTTACCTGTAATTCTTTAAGGACTTATACCTCTTTCGTAGTGTTCTCCTGTACTTCTTTGAGTTATTAAAGCCCTTCTTGATGTCCTCTACCAGCATTATGAGATATGATTTTAAATCGGAGTCTTGCTTTTCAGGTGTGTCGGGGTATCCAGGACTGGCTGAGGTGGGAGTGCTGGATTCTGGTGATGGTGAGTGCTCTTGGTTTCTGTTCGTAAGATTCTTATGTTTGCCTTTCGCCATCTGGTAATCTCAGGAGTTAGTTGTTATAGTTGTCTCTGGTTGGAACTTGTTCCTTCTGTGATTCTGTTAGCCTCTGTCAGCAGACCTGGGAGTCTAGATCTCTCCTGAGTCTCAGTGGTCAGAGTACTCTCTGCAGGCAAATTCTCCTCTTCTAGGGAAGGTGCAAAGATATCTGGCATTCAGACTTGCCTCCTGGCTGAAGATGAAGGCCCGAAACCGCCTGTCCCAGAAGATGTGTTGCCTCTGCTGTCTGCATGCTCACCTGCACAGACTGGTCTCTGAGGGACATGGGACATAAGATGGCTCTCTTACCTGCTCTGGTGGTCAGAGCCCTCCTGAGCAGTCACCTCTCCTCTGGGGGGGGGAAGGTTCTAAGATGGTTCTCTCACCTGCTTTGGCGGTCAGAGCCCTCCTGAGCAGTCACCTCTCCTCTGGGGGGTGGGGGGAGGTTCCTGGACCCGGAACCCAAGATGGCTCTCTCACCTGCTCTGGCAGAGCCCTCCCGTGTGGACACCTCTCCTCTGGTGGGGAAAGTTCCCGGATGTCTGGAGCCCAAAGTGACGTCTGTCCTAGAAGCTGTGTCGCTTCTGCCTGTCCCAGAAGCTGTGTCGCTTCTGCAGTCTGTTCGCTCACTCTTCGCAGTCTGTGAGCTGACCTGTGCAGACTGGTCTTTGAGGGACCCGGGACCCAAGATCTAGGTATATTCACTTCCATTCTGTACAGTGTGTTAAAAAACAACCCCAGGGTACATCTATAGACACAGTGGGATTTCTAAGATATATTTGCACCAGACTCTGTCATCTTTGCAAGTTCCTATTCTGTCAAAGGTGATTAAAAGATGTAATTTTGTAACCATTTGATTTTTCTTTCTGTGATTGTATACCAAAAGGCCATCAAAAAAACCTTAATGTGTTTTGTGGAGTGACTTTGCCAATTTTCCATAAGGCCCTTCAGGAAAAGCTTAGGTAAGTTGCTACTGCTTGTCCTGGCTACTGAATTGCAGGATCGTTCATCAAAGGATTTGGAAAAATCTTCCATTAAGAAGGAAGGACCTAGCTACATATGTATCAGAAGATGGCCTAGTCGGCCATCATTGGAAAGAGAGGCCCATCGGTCTTGCAAACTGGAAAGAGAGGCCCATAGGTCTTGCAAACTTTATATGCCTCAGTACAGGAGAACACCAGGGCCAAGAAGTGGGAGTGGGAGTGTATGGGGGGATGTTTGGGATAGCATTGGAAATGTAAATAAAGAAAATACCTAAAAATAAAATAAAATAAAATAAATAAAAATTAAGATAAAATAGAAAAAAAAAAACCAAAGAAGAAGAAGAAGAAGAAGGAAGGACCATCCAGAAACTGCCCTACCCGGGGATCCATCCCTTCTATAACCACCAAACAGACACTATTGCATATGCCAGAAAGATTTTGCTGACAGGTCCCTGATTATAGTTCTCTCTTGTGAGGCTATGCCAGTGCCTGGCAAATACAGAAGTGGATGATCACAGTCATCTATTGGATGGAACACAGGGCCCCCAATGGAGGAGCTAGATAAAGTACTCAAGGAGTTGAAGGGGTCTGCAACCCTATAGGAGGAACAACAATAGGAACTAACCAGTACCCCCCCACCCATATGCTGTGTCTCTAGATGCATATGTAGCAAAGGATGGCCTAGTCGGCCATCAATGGGAGGAGATCATATGCCCCCGTACGGGGAAATGCCAGGGTCAGGAAGTGGGAGTGGGTGGGTTGGGCAGCAGGGAGGGGGGAGGGTATAGGGGGCTTTGGGGATAGCATTTGAAATATAAATGAAGAAAATCTCTCTCTCTCTCTCTCTCTCTCTCTCTCTATATATATATATATATATATATATATGTATGTATATATGGTAGAACTGCCACGTGCCTGGTGAAAGAACTCTTCCTGTGTGAAGTGATATGAAGAAATATTTTTTTCAGTTTCTCATCAATCGTCTTGGATACTCTCTTTCCTTGAGATAAGGTCTCCTGTAGCTCAGACTAGCTTTACCTTCACTCTGTATCCAAGGCTGGTCATAACCTCGATCCTCTTGCCTCACCCCCAACTTCTGAGATTGCACATATGCACCACCATGCCTGGCTCAACTATTCACTTTTGATCTTCAGTTGTTATATTAGTCAAAACCTATTCTTATTAGCTACCCACTTGCCTTGCTCTTGAGTACATACAACGTATGCCTTTGACAGAGATCTTGTAGGTTGAAATCATCTGACTCACAATGGCCTTGATGTTCACCTTGTGTAATTTGGTGTTCTCTCTTTCCTGATTCTCTATTATCCCTTTTGCCATAGACAAGTCCACTCCAATAAGTTACAAGAAGTCATTCCACTGAACTTCCCAATGATGCCAGTGTCCTTCTTCCAAGAGGCTCCTTACTACACTTCTATTGGAAATCTCCTCAATTTCTATCTGAGGAACAGTTAGCTGGAAGGTTTTGTGGTCCACCATATCATATTTAATACATTAATTTCTAACACGGTTTTCTATACTTTTAAATCTTACTGAGTATACTCAGTTCTCTATGTCTGCCTTATTTACCCATTATTTCTAAGCACAAGGAGCCATCCTGCGATAGGGATGGTAAAAACATGAAAGCCATGAAGAGAGAGAAAGTCTTCCCTAATTTTAATTGATTCTTTGCATTATTCTGTGTGCTGCTTAATAAATACAATAGTCACTAGCACCACATGACAAGTTAAATTTAAATGAATTTTAATTAAATCAAATTTAAAAGTCAATTTCTCAGTCATGCTAGCCTCTTTCTAAGTGCTCAGCAGCCATTTACTACTAATAGCTACCTTATTAGATGGGGAAAACAAAAGATTTTCTTCACAAAAATTCCCATCGAAAAGCGCTGCTCTAAAGTACAGCTTCTAAAACTCCTTGCTGAATGCCAGTGTTAATGATCATTTATTTAGCCATGACACTATTGATAGTTCTTTACATTTTTTTTTCTAACAATAACTCTCTGAGACAGCACCATCAATACCACATGGAGAAATCTCATCCATACGGACACATTGCTCTGATCTGATGTGTTTGGTGTCCCAAAGGTTCATAAGTAGAAATCTTGGCCCTCTTCTTCTCAAAGCTGAGGTGTTCTGAAACCTCTAGGATGTGGGACTTATGATAGTTGGATCATTGTGAGCAATGTCTCATTCCCGAATGACACAGTGATACTAATCTTGTGTACTAACTTGGTTTTTATGAGAGAGGACTCATAAGAAGGCAATCTTGATCCTTAAAATACTTCTGTCTTCCTGAATGACTCAATGATTCCTCTCACATGCATTTCCACCATGACACCAAGTATAAAAACAGAGTCACCAAAGCCCCCAACTACCTCCTGAGCACTGTCCCAGGAAGACAAAGCTGAAACACAAGCAATTTGAGAAACACAGTATCAATTAAATTTATTTTTCTATGATACAATCAATAGCTGACTGTGAGCATCCACTTCTGTGTTTGCTAGGCCCCGGCGCACAGTCAGCTATTGGATGGATCACAGGGCCCCCAATGGAGGAGCTAGAGAAAGTACCCAAGGAGCTAAAGGGGTCTGTAACCCTATAGGTGGAACAACAATATGAACTACCCAGTACCCCCCAGAGCTCATGTCTCTAGCTGCATATGTATCAGAAGATGGCCTAGTCGGCCATCATTGGAAAGAGAGGCCCATTGGTCTTGCAAACTTTATATGCCTCAGTACAGGGGAATGCCAGGGCCAAGAAGTGGGAGTGTGTGGGTAGGGGATTTGGGGGGGAGGGTATGGGGGACTTTTGTGATAGCATTGAAAATGTAAATGAAGAAAATAACTAATTAAAAAATTATTTTTCTACTAGAAAATTCTAGTACAGGTGGCTTTACTTGAGAATTGAGCTAGACAACACTTCATAAACTCTCCAAAGGAAATGTTCTACCTTTTCTGTGACCAAAACTGAAGACATCACCCAGATCAGTAAAGATAAGTAGGACTTAATAAAGATAAGTAAAGATAAGTAAGACTTAGAAATTCTCACAGAATTTTATCATTCAAACCTAAGAATACGTATATAACTCTTAAGTATAAAAAAAGTGACATTTAGGGGGCTGGAGAGATGGCTCAGCAGTTAACTGTAACTCTAGCTACAGGAGTTCTGACACCTTTCTACAGATATACATGCAGGCAAAACACGAATTCACATAAAATAAAAATAAATAATTTTAAAGAGGGGATTTATATGAAAAGGACTTGCATGTCCTGACTTTAAAACTTAGTAATCAGCATAGTGTAGTGTGGTTACAGACATGCAGACAGACAGATTTTTTTTTTCTGTGCAATACATTATCCATAAATGCTGTCTAAATTTAAACTTTAATTAATTAAATGGGATATGATTAAAAATTCAGTTCTTTACTTAGAGTTATCACATTTTTAATTACTGACAGAAATTTTATTATATTTTTTAATCTTTAATTAAAATATAAATACATCATTTCTCTCCTCCCTTGCCTTTCTTCAACCTCTCCCACCCCCATTTCCACTCAATTTCATGGCTGTGTGTGTGTGTGTGTGTGTGTGTGTGTGTGTGGTATGTGCACTTGTGTGTTTGCAATAATAATTCTAAATATGTTTTATATAAAAATATGTACACAATTTGCTGAATCTGTTTACTGTTGCTTGTGTGTGTATAGGACTGAACACTGGGCATTTGATAACTAGTTAGAGGGTTCATCTCTAGGCAAGACAGTAATTGCTTATGGCTTCTGAGCTATGAGTGGAGCCCCCAGAGATTTCTGCTGTCCATGTGGCATGGCAAGAGAGCTAAGTGTCAGTACCAGAAGGTGCTATGCAAGATGCCAAAAGAGGAAAGCAATGAGGATTCTCACTCAGCTGTATAACCTATGAACTCTAGCAATGACCAGCATGGTAAAATACCCCTTAAGATACAATAGTGGTACTCACATCTTGATGATAACTAATATCTCTCTAATTGGACTTAAGGCCTGCTTAACTGAAATGAAATTATGCTTGGTACTTTAAACCTGACCGATTACTCCTAGCTGGTAAGGTCATGAGTCTTAGATGAGAACCTACCACTGTTGGTTTTTTAAACCCATGGAAGTTCCAATTGCATTCTAAATACTTATCCTTACACCCCACCATAAGCGGGACTCTCACTCTTCATTAAACAAGCTCCTTTTGCAGCAGATGGAGTTATCAAGTTTTAAATTCTCACTATCTACATGTGATAGCAAACGACTCGGTATTGAACACTTCTGCATCGCACATATCCATCATTTCCAAGTCCTATTGGGCAGCACCGATAGCTACAACTTAGATTACATGCCATAATTTTATATCCCCCAAATACAGAGATTATTTAGGAACAACTTTTTACCTTGCGTTTTTTTATTCTTTCTTATTTAAATGATTTTTGTTAATACATGCTACTTAAAAAAAATGATTTTTACCTGGAAAAAAGACCACATATTTGTATTACTGTCCATTCCCATTTCCCATCTTCTCACAGCACCTGTAAGACTCCGAAGCACAGTACCCTGTGTGCATAGTGCTCCACCATGCACATCTCTGCAGAGAAAAAGGAGTTTCTGGGAGTGAAGGGTAAAAAAGACAAAAGTTTGGGCAAATTGGTATGTAAATATTGGGCATTAATTTAGAAACAGAGGTGGTTTTGACAGTAAAGTGCCAATATTTCAAGCTCATTTGAGGATAAAACACACAGCCGATTGAATCAAAGGCATTCAAATGGAGGGTTGCTTCAATCACTGTGTCACTAGAGAATAAGAAAAAGGTAAAAGAAAATATTCTATTGATATGTGTTGTCACTTGGGTCTGCTTTTCTGCAGTCATCTCTTTCATGGGTTTGATTGTTTTATGTCACCCTGGTGAACAATACTGCAAATGTTGAGACCACTTAGAATTGAAACACAAAGAAGCTAAGGAAAGAATCTGACTTTCTTGTCAATCAGCATCTTCTGCTTAGATTGGAGGCTTCAAAATTAACTCAAACAGTGTAAAAAAAAAAAAAAAAGCACCAGACACAATGTATCACTGGAAGCTTCATAAAAGGCTTCTTATGGCTCATCAGAGTAAATTTCCTGTCAAAATACTCCTTGTACTAAGTGAGGTTATCTATTCACATGAACACCTGACTCAGAAAATCAACGAGGGCATGGTAAGAAAGATGCCAGACTTCTGCATCTACTGAAGTTGTTGCTCTTGTTAACTTCCAAAAATATATTTCATTTTTTCCAGTCTGCTCCACATAACTCATTAGCATCACAATTGCCAGCAATAATTACCAGAAGTGAGCAAAGAAAAACCATGAAAGAGTTGAATTACCACTTAATGGAGAAAGAGAAGGAAGACAATTTGAATCAACAGTCCGAGATGTTGCCAAGATCCCTCCTTGAGAAAGTGAAAAAAAAAGTAAGAAAGAAAGAAACATATAGCCATTGTGTTTCCTGAAGTCTGTGGTGTTTGTAAATGAGGATTCTCAGACAGTAAATTCATGGAATATTTGGAGTTTAACTGATGGTCTAGATAGAATAAACTTAAGAATATCTACTCAGCAGCCTAAAACTCCAAATTATAAAATTCATTTTCAAAATATCATCCTGTGGTAGGTAGAAGATCAAGACACCGCAGGACACTTGTTGGAGCTTCACAAGTTTGAGGCTCTCTAAGGTATATCTGCTCTGCCTAAGGAATCTCATGGCTGTTTGTTTTAGCCTATACCTCCTAGTTGGAGTTGGTTTACACTTCCAGAGAAAATTGAATATACCAGGAAAAAAAATGTTAGTGTTACAGCTTAGGGGATGATAACATGATGTGGGATGCCTCCCCACAACAAAGAACCATTTGCCCTAAGTGTTAGAGAACCAAGGTTGAAGAAAAACTTATAGTTGCACAAAGACCTGAGAGATTATTAAGAAAGACATCAAAAGCCATCTGTTAGATGGCAGAGGCAGTGGGTGGAGTCACAGGAGAATACTCACCTGGCATGTGCCACATCCTGGGTTGGATCAATTGCAGTAAAAGAAACAAAAAGCAGAACAGCACAGTCCTTATTAACAAAAAGAACACGAGCAATCTGAACCAAGCTTTAAAAGTGCAGTGTTTTATGATAGAATTATTTCTTTTGCAATCCTGAGAGCAAACCTAAAGACAGGGAGATGTGAATGTGTACAGAGAGGTGTTACTAGAACCACTGTTACAGGCCAACGCATGTGCTCATTTTGGGTGGGACACATGTTTTTCCATGTGTGAAATACTGATAGACGTGAAGTTGTAACCCAAACTTTATGGAAATGATTATGGAAACATCAGGTGTGTGTAGTCGAGGATATATAAGCATAGTTTCCTAAATGAAAGGTTTGAGGTTAGTGGCTCAAACTGGGGAACACTGAGGCAAATTATCCCTCTCATTCTCTCCCTCCTTTCCCCATATGTACATCCCTTATTCACAGTTCTGAGTGATGGGCTCTTAAGTATTTCCTGAGAAATCTAAAGAGCAAGAAGGAACAGCTGGCCAGATGAACAACATAAGGGTAAGCCTTGAGTTAGAGAATTAATCTGCACTATTGCAGTTCAGGGACAAAAATGAGTGGGTGAATCCCAGCATGGGGCAGTTTTAACTTGTATCCATAAGGAATCTATAAAGATCAATGGGACATTAGCAACAGAGGTTGCAGGTATCATTGGGCTCACAAAGACAAGAAGAGGTGGGGTATTAGCTCCAATAACGACGTGCTTTCTTCATCCAGGTAGCAACCCATGTCTGGAGAGAATAGTGTGTCTCCAATGGCCCACTTAAGTGAGTTTAGAACTTTCATTTTAAAATACCTACCAAAGTTCAAGGGCACTCCTTCGGGGAATATTTCTCTCTTAGAGCCCCTTCCTTTCTCTCTGCTTAAAAGGTCAGCTGTGAGTTTTCCAAGAAAAAAAAGTTAGACAATTTAAATGTCTATTTAGTTCAGTTTATTGGCGCACACAGTGATTCCTCCACTCAATGCATACACATTTCTGTTAGCTAAAGCAACATAAGCAAGGAAGTGAGAGAGCTCCTCTGGGCAGCCTCAGCCTTGACATAGAGACAGCCACAACAGCTAATGTTTGAGACAGACATCATGTAAGAATCACAGTTACTAGAGTTATGAGTGCCAGCGCTATAGTAGGACGTGTAGAATTTGTAGAATTCTGGATTTGCAGAATTTTTTAATAGAACTTATAGAAAACAGCAATGCATGTACATAACATCAAATATGTATTATGTTTCATGTATGTATACATAATAAGAGTTTTATTGCACAGGGGATATGTGCATAAATTCACTACTATATACACATACATATATACAACCTAATATACACAGTATGTCTCAAGATTCAGCATCATTGTGTGCTTCATAGGTAGCTTCACATATCAAATATGCTCAAGTCATGTAACATCTCTCTTTTAGGGATGGGACAGAGCCAGCGTCTTACTATAGCTTGAGCTGTTCTAGCCACCTTGTCTCTCTACCCTTTACCTCCTGAGTACTGGTACTGCAGCTATGCTTTGCTAACTTCCCCTTCTTGTGAGAGGTAACAGTAATATTTTAAGAGGTTATGAGGAGACTCTCAAAGTTGGTTTGAAGCCAAAATTTAGAATTTTATTTTTAAAAAGTTGCCTCAAATATGTCTAAAGGCTTCAAACGCTTGATTAAAAAAAGAACACAGGTCACTGTGAAACAATCCATTTAACTAGAATGAAATCTACCAGATTTATAAAACAAAGTGAGATTATAAAGTTGGAGAGAAAGCCTGAGTTCTTCCCCAAAAGTAGATGCATCTTTCTTAAGCCATCAAGGAACGATTGACAGACTGAAAAATGGACTTTATCTTGATAAAAACACCCTGACTTATTCTCTAGGCATATTACTTTTAAAAGTATATATTTTGTTAGTCTCTCATTAAAAGCCAATTTCTTTATTTTTGTGTATGTATGTATGTATGTATGTATGTATGTATAGCATATTTACATACTTTGCATACATGTATTTGTAGGTGCACACTTCCATGGGCACATAGGCCAGAGGAGGACATAGAGTGTTATATTTTCGACTTTATTCCCTGGAGACAGGGTTTCTTACTGAACCTGGATGTATTAGTCAGGGATCTCTAGAGAATCAGACCTTATAGAACAAATCTCTCTCTCTCTCTCTCTCTCTCTCTCTCTCTCTCTCTCTCTCTCTCTCTCTGCATAGATAGATCGATAGATAGATGATAGATAGATAGATAGATAGATAGATAGATAGATAGATAGATGGATATGTGTGTCTATGAATCTGTATCTCTCTCCTCTCTCTCCCTCTGCATAGATAGATAGATAGATAGATAGATAGATAGATGATAGATAGATGATAGATAATGTGTGTCTATGAATCTGTATCTCCCCCCCCCCCTGTGTGTGTGTGTGTGTGTGTGTGTGTGTGTGTGTGTGTGTGTGTGTGCGTGTATGTATGGGTAAAGGGGATTTATTAGAATTATTTTCAGGCTGCCGTTCAACTAATACAATGGTGAGCTATGAACAGAAAGTCCAAGAATCCAGAAGTTGCTCAGTCCACAGGTTGAACGTCTCATCTCTTCTTCAGTAGACGAAATTCCAAAGTAGGCTGTAATGCAGGGGAAGGAATGGACATGCTAGAAGAACAAGCAGAAAAATAGCAAATGATTCCTTCTTCATTGTTCTTATGTAGACTTTCTACAGAAGATATATCCTAGATTAAAGGTGTGTCTTCCTGCCTCAAGATCTGAATCAAGATCCAGACCAAAGGTGTGAGTATCTCATCTAAAGTTTCCCGACTAGAAATGGATTCACCCAAGAAAAAAATAATTTCTCACAGGGGTACTTCCCTTTTCTGGATTGTAGTTCATTCCAGATGTAGTCAAGTTGACAACTAGGAATACCCACCATACTGGAGATAGACAGACAGACAGTAAGTGCCAGAAATCAAATCTCCTGTCCCAACCCACGTGCCCACTGAACTGGGATTACAGATATTAGCATAACCATGTTCAACTTCTTATGCTGATTCTGGGGAGTTGACCTCATGTCATCAGGAAAGGCAAAATTATGTACTTATTTATTTTTAAAGATTTTATGTCTAATTATGTGTGTGTGTGTGTCTGTGTGTCTGTGTGTGTGCCTATGACCATGAGAGTGCAGTGATTAAAGGGTGGAAGATGGCATTGGATCACCTGGAGCTGGAGTTAAAGGCATTAGAGAGTGATCCACCGTGGGTGCTCATAGCTAAACTTGGGTTCATTGGAAGAACAAAATGTGCTCTTAATCACTGAGGTATCTTTCTAGCCCCCAAAACAAAATTTACACATCTTGTTCTTTGACTAGAGAAGACAGGAGTCAGCTTCTGCATTGGTACACTGTTGATGTCAGTATTCATTTCCTCTAATTTGTTAGTCAGCCTGAGCATACACTTGCTTCCTGAGAGTCCTTGTCTGTAAACCTCCATCTCTCTTAAAAAGACTGAGTTTGCCTTATGCCTTTCTTCTTTCTCACATGGAACAAACAATAGTTCTGTTCTTATTATATATATGTTATGTGTCAAACATGTTTAAATTTGCCCTGAGAAATTTCTGGAAAGGGGGATGCTCCATAAATATTTAATATGTGTTTATTGGCATTTATTTACATGTTTTTCTAATCACATTTTTCTGAACCCAAACAACCTTCCTTGGATCATTGCTTTATTTGTTATATTCATTTATAAAAGTATATTGAAACTGAAATCAAGTTGTCTATAGCATTAGACTGTAGTCTGCCCCATTCTTTCCAGTCCTCAAATCTCAGGGCTCATAGACAGACCTGCTTAGATTGATGAATGATGATAGGTACTTTATCCTTCTTTGGGAAATACCTGAATTTCTAGAATCTCTTATCTTGTGTTTTGTGGTTTCGGTAAAATGACTATAACTTGAACATCAGCACTACAATATTGCAATAATCCCTACGATAACTTACATGAGTATTCAGGTATATAGTGAGGAAGGGGACATCATGATGTGTCATCATGCTACTCAGAAAATTTCTGGAATTTTCTATTTAAAATATGAAGCGTGATAGGGAGGGGTGCAAGACACCTACTACATGGCTCATTTCTTGGCCCATCTGCAGTGGAAGCCACAAATATATGCAAGTATGTGATGGAGAGATGGGGGAGCAAAAGAAAGAGAGAACTATTTGAGTGTTATGAAGACAGGTGGAACAGGAGATGTGAGTGTAGAGAGAAATAATCTGATATGAGTAGCCTTCACTGCCATCTGAGGCCTGTGCTTCCACTTAGGGTCAGGTCTGTGTCTGTTGCCATGCAACAGCAGGGATCTGTGTTGATGTTAGTGGCTCATATTACCAGCAAAGACCATGTGGAGTTGCCAGCTGAGACCTTGTTGATGTTCATGGATGTGTAGAACTGACCCTGCCTCTCACCTGCTGCAGAACTAGGGAGAGCAGGTCCTGTGTACAATGCCTGGGTGGCACAGTAGAATTTCCTCTTGTGATAAGGGCCCAGGTGAGCCAGCTCTGTCTCTGAGAGTGAGTACTGACCCTCATTTGTCTTGCCACTACCCACCCTGCAGCTTCTTGCAGCCTGTGAAGGAATGGAGAGCTGACCCTGAGGTCATGAGAGTGGGAAAGCTGAATAGCCACAGCACTGTGGGGAGTGGGCCTACCTCACCTGGGCAGCACAGTAGAACTACCTCTGGTGGTCAGAGCATGAGTGAGCCATCCCTGAGAGTGTGAGCATGGAAGAACTGTCTCTGCCACTTGCTTGCCATCTGCTGTGAGGTGGCCCTCCCACTCTGCTAGCCCCTTGCCACCTACAGCAGACAAGAGAGTGGGCCCAGAGGTCACCAGTGTAGGAAAGTAGTCCTGCACCTTACCTGAACAGCTCAATGGAAGTGGTCCTGCTGTCATGGGTTTGGGCTTGGCAGCTCTAAGGGTATGAGAGCAGAAGATATGGCTGGCCCTGCCCCTTGTCTGCTGGCTGTGGCATTGGTTAAGCTAACCAGGACAATGTTACAGAGCTCACCTTGGTAGTGTGGTATGGGAGAGCTGGCAGGCTGACCAAACTTAGGTACCACCCAGACTCATATCTAGGACTTTGAGTTGACCCACTCTAATACTACCCCATTTATGTACTGCTAGAGAGTATGAAGAGGCTGGTCCTACAGATACAAGTTGCAGGCTCTCCATGACACAGGGCAAAACCAAGACATTCAAGAGGAGTCTCTATGAGGATCCAGTATTGATAAGATAGTGTGTAGCAAACCCAAATAGCACTGGGAGGGAGCGAGCCTCCCAGGGGTGAGGACTGGCCTGTGAGCACAGGTAGGACCACCACTGCTTCTCAAAGGGACCTGCCTGAAACCCTCAGGACACAGGAACCTAGGGGTGGCCTGGGACTGGAGCCTTCCAGTTTCTATCAGCACTTGGAGCAGATTCTTTGCCAAAGGCTCCATACCCAAATAACACCAGGAGGGAGGAAGCCTCACAGGAGTGCTTGCACACATAGGAGCACAGGTAAGAAAGACCACCACTTATCTTCAAATTCCTGACCCAAGAGGGACCCTCCCAGAGCCATCAAGACACAGAAACCAAGGATCAGCTAGGAACAGGATCTTTCTGATCTCTGTCTGTACCCCAGAGCTGACCCTGTACCACAGCTCTCCATACCAAAATTCCTCCCAGAGAGAATGGATCTCCCAGGAGTACTGACACACAGGCTTGCATGACAGACAAGCCACAATCAGAGACAGCAAGACCAGCTAACACTAGAGATACCCAGATGGCAAAAAGCAAGCATAAGAACCTTACCAACAGAAACCAAGGCTACTTGGCATCATCAGATCCCAGTTTTCCCAACACAGTGAACCCTTATTACCCCAACACACCAGAAAAGCAAGACTCTGATTTAAAAATCACATCTCATGATGATGATAGGGGAATTTATGAAAGACATAAATAACCCCCTTAAAGAAATACAAGAGAACGCAGGTAAACAGGTAGAAGACCTAAAAAAGGAAACACAAAAATCCCTTAAAGAATTACAGGAAAACAAAACCAAACAGGTGAAGGAACTGAAAAAAAAATCATCCAGGATCTAAAAATGGAAATAGAAAAAATAAAGAAATCACAAAGGGAAACAAAACTGGAGATAGAAAACCTAGGGAAGAGACCATGAGTCATAGATGCAAGCATCACCAACAGAATACAAGAGATGGAAGAGAGAATCTCAGGGGCAGAAAATAGCATAGAAAACATTGACACAACAGTCAAAGAAAAAGCAAAATACAAAAAGCCCCTAACCCAAAACATCCAGGAAATACAGGACACAATGAAAAGACCAAACCTAAGGATAATAGGTATATAAGAGAGCAAATATTCCCAACTTAAAGGGCCAGTAAATATCTTCAACAACATTACAGAAGAAAACTTCCCTAACCTAAAGAAAGAGATGCCTGTGAACATACAAGAAGCCTACAAAGCTCCAAATAGATTGCAGAAGAAACGAAATTCCTCCCCTCACATAATAATCAAAACACCAAATGAACTAAACAAAGAAAGAATATTAAAAGCAGTAAGAGAAAAAGGTCAAGTAACATATAAATGCAGACCTATCAGAATTACACCAGACTTCTCAACAGAGACTATGAAGGCTGGAAGATCCTGGGCAGATGTCATAGAAACCCTAAGAGAATACAAATGCCAGCCCAGACTTCTATACCCAACAAAACTCTCAATTAACATAGATGGGGAAAACAATATATTCCGTGGCAAAACAAAATTTACATATCTTTCCACAAATCCAGCCCTACAAAGGATATTAGATTGAAAACGCCAACACAAGGAGAGAAACTGCACCATAGAAAAAGCAAGAAAATAATCTTCTTTTAACCCAAAAGAAGATAACCACAAAAATATAAAAAAATCACATCAAAAATAACAGGAAGCAACAATCTCTATTCCTTAACATCTCTTAACATCAATGGACTCAATTCTCCAAACATCAATGGACTCAATTCTCCAATAAAAAAGACATAGATTAACAAACTAGATATGTAGACAAGACCTGGAATTTTACTGCATACAGGAAACACACTTCAGTGTCAAAGACAAAAACTACCTCAGAGTAAAGAGATGGAAAAACCATTTTCCAAGCAAATGGGCCAAAGAAACAAGCTGGAATATCCATTCTAATACCAAATAAAATTGACTTTCAACCTAAAGTTATCAAAAATGATAAAGAGAGCCCCTTCATACTCATCAAAGGTAAAGTCTACCAAGATGACCTCTCAATTCTGAATATCTATGCTCCAAATGTAAGGGGACCCACATTCATAAAAGAAACTTTACTAAAGTTCAAAGCACACATTGCACCTCACACAATAATTGTTGGGGTCTTCAACAGCCCACTCTCATCAATGGACAGATAAGGGAAAAACAGACTAAACAGAGACACAGTGAAACTAATAGAAGTAATAGATCAAATGGATCTAACAGATATCTATAGAATATTTCATCCTAAATAAAAAAAAATAAACCTTCTTTTCAGCACCTCATGGTACCTTCTCCAAAACTGACCATATAACCTGTCACAAATCAGACCTCAACATATATAAGAAGATTGAAATAATCCCATACATTCTATAAGATCACTACAGATTAAGGCTGGTCTTAACAAACACAACAGGAAGCCAACATACATATGGAAGCTGAAAAACACTCTACTCAATGATAACTTGGTGAAGGGAGAAATAAAGAAAGAAATAAAAGACTTTTTCTAATTTAATGAAAATGAAAACACAACATACCCATACTTATGAAACACAATGAAAGTAGTTCTAAGAGGAAAACTCATAGATCTGAGTGGCTCCAAAACATACTTGAGAGAGCATATACTAGCCATTAAACAGTACACCTGAAAGCTCTAGAACAAAAAGAAGCAAATACACCCAGGGATAGACGGCAGGAAATAATCAAACTAGGGGCTGAAATCAACCAAGTAGAAACAAAAAGAACTATTCAAAGAGTCAAAAACCATAAGATGGTTGATCTTTGAGAAAATCAACAAGGTAGATAAACCCTTAACCAGACTAGCCAGAGGGCACAGGAACAGTATCCAAATTAACAAAAATCAGAAATGAAAAGAGAGATAAAACAACAGAAACTGAGGAAATTCAAAAAAATCATCAGATCCTATTGAAAAAAAAAAAAAGCCTATACTCAACACAACTGAAAAGAAGTCTGGATGAAATGGGCAATTTTCTAGACAGATACCAAATACCAAAATTAAATCAGGATCAGATAAACCATCTAAAAAGCCCCATAATTATTTTTTTTTTAAAAATAGAATTAGTCATTAACTTCTCCCAACAAAAAACAAAAACAAAAAACAAAAAAAAAAACAGGGCAATATGGTTTTAGTGCAAAATTCTATCAGACCTTCAAAGAAGACCCAATACCAATACTCTTCAAACTATTTCACAAAATAGAAACAGGAGGAGCACTTCCAATTCACTATATAAAGCCACAATTATGCTGATACCAAAACCATACAAAGACCCAAGAAAGACAGAGATCTTCACACCAATTTCCTTTATGAATATCAATGCAAAAATACTCAATGAAATTCTTGCCAACTGAATCCAAGTACACATCAAAATGATCATTCAACATGACCAAGAAGGCTTCATCCCAGGGATGCAGGGATGGTTCAGTATATGGAAATCCATAAACATACTCAACTACATAAATATACTCAAAAGAAAAAAAAAACACATGATCATTTCATTAGTTGCTGAGAAGCATTTGACAACATTCAACATCCCTTCAGGTTAAAAAGTCTTGGAAAGATCAGGAATCTAAGGCCCCTACCTAAACACAGTAAAAGCAGTATACAGCAAAACAATAGACAACATTAAACTAAATGGAGAAAATCTTGAAGCAATCCCACTAAAATTAGGGACTAGACAAGGCTGCCCTCTCTCTACCTAAGTATTCAATACAGTACTTGAAGTTCTAGCTATAGCAATTAGACAACCAAAGGAGGTCAAAGGAATGCAAGTTGGAAAGGAAGAAGTCAAAGTATCACTATTTGAAGATGATATGATAGTATACTTAAATGATCACAAAAAACCCACCAGGGAACTCCTACAGCTGATAAACAACTTAGTCAAAGTGGCTGGACATAAAATTAACTCAAACAAATCAGTAGCCTTCCTATACTCAAAGGATAAACAGGCTGAGAAAGAAATTGGGGAAATGACACCCTTCACAATAGTCACAAACAATATAAAGTATCTTTGTGTGACTCTGACCAAACAAGTGAAAGACATATATGACAAGAACTTCAAGTTTCTGAAGAAAGAAAGCAAAAAAGACCTCAGGAGATAGAAAAAAATCTCCCATGCTTGTGGATAGGCAGGATTAATTTAGTAAAAGTGTCTATCTTGCTGAAAGCAATCTACAGATTCAATGCAATCCCCATCAAAATTCCAACTCAATTCTTCATAGAGTTAGAAAGAGCAATTCTCAAATTCATTTGGAATAACAAAAAACCCAGGATAGCAAAAACTATTCTCAACAATAAAAGAACTTCTGGGGAAATCAGCATCCCAGACCTCAAGCTGTACTACAGGACAATAATGATAAAAACTGCTTGGTATTGGTATAGTGACATGCAGGTAGATCAAAGGAATTGAATGGAAGACCCAGAAATGAACACACACACCTATGGTCACTTGATCTTTGACAATGGACCTAAAACCATACAGTGGAAAACGGACAGCATTTTCAACAAATGGTGCTGGCTCAACTGGCGGTTGGTTAGCTTGTGGAAGAATATGAATTGATCCATTCTTATCTCCTGTACAAAACTCAAGTCTAAGTAGATCAAGGAACTCCACATAAAACCAGTGACATTAAAACTTATAGAGGAGGAAGTAGGGGAAAAGCCTTGAAGATATGAGCACAGAGGGAAAATTCCTGAAAAGAACAGCAATGGCTTGTGCTGTAAGATCAAGAATGGACAAATGGGATCTCATAAAATTGCAGAGCTTCTGTAAGGCAAAAGAAACTGTCAATAAGACAAAAAGGCCACCAACAGATTGGGAAAGGATCTTTACCTATCCTGAATCAGATAGGAGTCTAATATCCAATATATACAAAGAACTAAAGAAGCTAGAGTACAGAAAATCAAATAACCCCAATTAAAAATAGGGTACAGAGCTAAACAAAGACTTCTCAACTGAGGAATATTGAATGGCTGAGAAGCACCTGAAAAAAATGTTTAACATCCTTAGTCATCAAGGAAATGCAAATCAAAACAACCCTGAGAGTACACCTCACACCAGTCAGAATGGCTAAGATGAAAAATTCAGGTGACAGCAGATGCTGGTGAGGGTGTGGAGCAAGAAGGACACTCCTCCATTGTTGGTGGGATTGCAAGCTGATAAAACCACTCTAGAAATCAGTCCAGCAGTTCCTCAGAAAATCAGACATATTGTTGCCTGAGGATTCAGATATACCACTCCTGGGCATATACCCAAAAGATGTTCCAACATATAACAAAGACACGTGATCCACTATGTTCATAGCAGCCTTATTTATAATAGCCACACCCTAGAAAGAACCCAGATGTCCTTCAACCGAGAAATGGATACAGAAAGTATGATACATTTATACAATGGAATACTACTGAGCTATCAAAAACAATGAATTCATGAAATTTTTAGGCAAATGATGGATCTGGAGGGTATTATCCTGAGTGAGGCAACCTAATCACAGAAGTGCACACATGGTATCCACCCACTGATAAGTTGATATTAGCCCAGAACCTTGGATTCCAAGATACAATTCACAGACCAAATGGAACTCAAGAAGAAGGAAGACCAAAGTAGAACACTCTGGTCCTCCTTAGAACAGGGAACAAAATACCCATGGGAGGAGATACAGAGACAAAGTGTGGAGTAGAGTAAATGAAAGATCATTCAGAGACATCCCCACCTGGGGATCCATCCCACATACAGTCACCAAATCTAGATATTACTGTGGATGCCAACAAGTGCTTGCTGACAGGAGCTTCATATAGCTGTCTCCTGAGAGGCTCTGACAGTGCCTGAGAAATACAGAGGTGGTTGCTCTCAGTCTTCCATTGGACTGAGTACAAGGTCCCCAGGGGCGGAGCTAGAAAAAGAACAGAAGGTGCTGAAGGAACTTGCAGCCCCATGGGAGGACCAACAATATGAACCAACCAGTACACCAGAGCTCCTGGGGACAAATCCACCAACCAAAGAGTACACATGGAGGGAACTGTAGATCCAGCTGCATATGTAGCAGAGGATGGCCTTGTTGAACATCAATGGGAGGAGAGGTCCTTGGTCTTGAGAAGGCTCGACGACCCAGTGTAGGGGAATGCCAGGACAGGGAAGCTGGAGTGGGTGGGTTGATGAGAAGGGGGAGAGGAGTTGGGATAGGGGTTTTCAGAGGGGAAACCAGAAAAGGGGATAACATTCGAAATGTAAATAAACAAAATGTCTAATAAAACATGAAGAAAAGGGAAGGGAATGAAAGATAATGTTGCAAAAGCCAGAGGCCTTGAACCAGACTAATGACTTGCTGCAATGAATATTTTCAAGTAAAAATATGTGGACTAAAGGGTATGCTTGTGGGACACACTGTGACTACAGCTTTCAAGACAAGATGGGGTTTGGGGGATTTTCTTTTATTTGTCCTGTTTTGTTTATTTTTGTTTCTTTTATTTTGGTGGGGAAGGTTGTAAGGGTGGAGGGAAGATATGGATGGAAGAGGAGGTGTGTGGGATTGGGGTACATGATGTGGAATTCACAAAGAATCGATGACAAGGTTTTAGAAAAAGTGTCCAGACTTCAGTTAACCGTGGCTAATGGAAGTCTGAAGCTCCATGAGAGAGTGAGTGAAACCATTAGCAAGGAAGGACTGTATCTTATCGTGATTCTGGAAAGATTTCACTACATAATCATTGAGAGTTCCACCTCAGAAGCCCAAATTGTATGCAGTATGTATATGTGTATATATACCATGTGTGTATTCATGTATATGGGGTGTTTCTACACATCAATGATGTGTATTCCATATGTGTGTATTTTTATATTAAATGTTTGTATATGTGTTTATGTATTACTTGACTTAAATGGCTGTGGGGCCTTAGTAGACACTTCTGAAATCCATAGGGGAAATTGTTTAGGTGGAAAAGCTAGAAATCACAGCAGGTGAGGTGAAGACCCTAAGGAATTTCTTCTTGAGGAAGCATCAATTCTCCTAAGGCATTTTCTGATTGTTTCAGGCTCCCCTTAATTATTGAGGATGACTTCATTGACTTCACATAGCTAGTTATAGACATTGCCCCCACCTAGAAAATACCTGTCCAGGAGGATCTAGTCTGTTGACTAAGCATCAGGGCAACATTATCAGAGCACTGAAATGTCTTCTTACCCCTTGGCATGGGATGATTGCCCCTGAAATCCATCCTAAATGAACTATGGAGCGATGTGCACAACTTTAAAAAAACAAAATTTAAATCTTTATTTGGCTTTAACAATTGCAAGTGAATGCGCTGGAACCCGTCTATCATACCTGCAGACTTGAACCCGTCTATCATACCTGCAGAGCCGACAATGAGGCATAAGCATGAGCTCAAGGCTAGACTGGGCCATAGAGTAAGGCTCTGTATCAACAATAAATATCAACAGACTTGCATTGAGACATTTCTGTTTACAGAGTGGCATTTATGACTTTCTTCCCTAAGCAATGAGGGCAATAAAAATGTTATTCATTTACTTATTTTTCATTTAGTTATGCTTTTTATAATTGCATAATTATATAATGTCTTTTGATAATATCTATCCCTCACTTCCTATGTGTACTCCTCCCAGACTCCTCCACATTTCTCTCCTATCTTCCTGCACTTTTTTTCTTTCCTTCTTTCTTAACTTCTGATTCATTTTAGTAACTTACTGTCATTATTACAGGGACCCAGCCTTGTCCCAGTCACAGGCAATCTTACACCACCCAGAAAATCTACTTCCTAGGCAGCTTCAAGCCAAAGTCTTTTGTGAGTCACTGACTAATAAAATGAGTTTTATTGAAAAGAGAAAAACAGTTAAAGGGGTAAGTATGCAGATTGTGGTTATTTACCTATTTTTGCTATAGTGTTTCCCAAGGATTCTATGCTAAGCATAATTTTTTTAAGCACTGAAAAATAAACAGTATAATATATATGTTTTAAACAACTGCAAGAGACATTCTAAAGCACCAATAAAAGCAAAACAACTTTGTAATTAAACTAACTACAGCGCTCAAAATATGACAACATAATTTGTATTTATCGCTATGTTGTGATGTTAGCTTAGTGAATACCATATCATATAGTGTCTAATATTAGGTAATCTCAACTTAGTATTAGAGGGTTGAGCATAAAGCCCTGAGTTCCAATATATGGTGAGCTAGTAAGTAAAGACCCAAACAAAAAGCACAAACAACATCCTTATTGATAAATGGGACTTGGATAGACATCTACTACTTACCTTGTGCCCACCAAGCCTAAGCTAAATCTGTGCCTGGGCAGCTACTGCAGGTAGCTAGATCTGTTTGCTATCATCCACAGGCAAGACAAACTGTTCTCTTAATGCTGAATTCCTGGTGGGGGAAGGTCTCTTCATGGAATCTTCCACAAAACTGTCACTCTCTAAAAGTTTCTTAACTTCTGATTCATTTTAGTAACTTGCTGTCATTATTACAGGGACCCAGCCTTGTCCCAGTCACAGGCAATCTTACACCACCCAGAAAATCTACTTCCTAGGCAGCTTCAAGCCAAAGTCTTGAACTTGCCTTGCCATCAGGATAGGTCAAATTCTATGACCTTCACCAATGAGCATCTACCATGCACCCTTGTATATTCCTGAGTGGGGGTGTGGAGAAATTTAACAAATACACAGGGACTGGGAGATGAATCCACAGAATCTCATATCTGTACAAATGTGAGAACCAGACAGCTTATCACCAGAAACTATACAAAACTATATAAAATCTGTATGTTCAGCAAAGAGAAAGTGAGCATTTCTGCAACACACTAGCTAGCCAGGCCAGCTCAGATGGTTGACTTCAGCTTTAGGAAACACTCTTACATAATATATATAAAGGAGGATCCATAGAGGAAGACGTTGGATGTCAACCATGCATGCCCCCCAAAACACACACCTATGTGCACACACAAACAAGCATACATACTAGAACTCACAGCACACACAAAAATAAAGTAAAATCAGCAGTATTTGTTTAATAAATAAACAGAAGAAGAAAACATAATTCCACCTTATCATCCAAAAATGTGAGTTAAATGTAGCCTGGTGAGATGGAGAGAGGGGCCAGGGTAAGTGGAAGGAGGGGCAACTGTTCCCCAGGCTGTATCTTTATAAGAAGTACAACTAAAGATGATAATAGGCAATCCTGTGCACATCTCACTTCTAACCTTTACATACATTTCCAGCTCCAGTTTTGTGTTTCTTCTGCTCTTGAATGAGCTAGACCAAAACCTGTGCTCAAATTCCTCCATGTCTACACTAAGCTGATACCCACAGAGCACCCACCATGACTTTTCTGAGTCTGGAGACAAAATAAGTTGCTTCCATTGAAACAAAGGTCATGCAAGCAGTGCTGTGACATTTGTCTTGCAACTCATGCTCCTTTCAAAAATTATTACCCACTATCATGTCTCAAAGTTCAGGACAAATGGCTAACTGAAGTGACTATTTAACATGCCAAAACACACTTCGGCTGCCAGGCTTTCTCAGAATCAAGGATACCTGTTATAGAGCTCTGTCTCTTTGCAGGATATCTCACTGCCCAAAACCTTTCCAGACCCCAGTTTCCCTTCCCTTTCCCCAGCTTCTGATTCTTTTAGAAACTAATCATTTCAGCCATTTTATCTGCTTGGTCCTCTGCTCTTGGCTCCTGGTTCTCTTTCTCTTTTCTCTCGAGCTGTCCTCATCTCTCTCCTACCACAGCCCAGCCTATGGTCTGTTCTGCTGGCCATGTCCATCCCACTACTTTCTCTCACTCTTCTGTACTCTTCCAAATGCCTCCACCTAAACTCTCCTTTGTATCTTCAGTAAAATCCTTGTCCTCAACTATACCAATGAGTGATCATATCTTATTCTCATTCACACACTATGTTTCATGAGCTAGTTGTTTTATCTAGGGGCAAAGATGTAACTTTCTAGGAGGAAGGGTCTTATGAAGATAAAGGTCAAGACTCATCCCTTGAGCAACAGTGTTTTTCCTGTGCTAAACTATTCTGGAATACATGGGACAGCAGAGTAGAAAATATCATTTAAAATGGAGAAATAAATATTTGAAAACAAGAGAATATCTCCTCTTCAGTTCATCTCTGTGAATATCTATTTTTCTCTCATTTTCTTGTAAAATGGGAAATGATGTCACTATCTTGGTTTCTTTTTGTGACTAACTGCATAATCCATCCCTTCAACATGTAAATCTATGTCTTTGATCTGCAATTCCTCATGGCCTCTGTAATAAAACAAGGCAATCAACTCAATGCGTCTCAACTATTCCATGCTTTTTGATATGCCTGCTCAAAGTCATTTTTTCAGCTCCACGACACTGCAGTTTCTTGATATATGCAATTGCATTTTTACAGCGATGAATTGTATTTGCTGGATAGACTCTGATGACTTGTATAGTGATTTGCAATACATGTCTATGAAAGCAACCATACAGAAATAAATTACATTATAAAAACCGTATTTGATGCCTCAATCAACCCATTCATTATCATTTTGAACATCCTGCCACATGTAGGTCAGAGCTTCTGTGGGTTGGAAAATTATGAGCTTTGATTATTCTCTAGGCCCAATGGAATACCAATATCAGATAAATGCTACTTGGCTTTAACAACTATAGTTTATCTGACTACAAATAGATGGGTCAGTTCCTTGATGAGATTATGTGTATAAGTGAGTATTGGAGAAAGCAGTATTTTTAAGGATGGGGGTGGATTCTGAGGTCAGAATAAAGAGGATGGAGCTCTTTCTCTGTTTTATCTTCATTTCAGAAAAGGCTGAGAATGAAATATGCTCATCTGTTTTGTTAGTCATTGGCAAATTAGAGACCAAAAAATATTGCAAGTCACTATGAAACCTTCAATGCTAACAACTATTCATTGGATGTCTTAGACCTCAATGTATGTTTTGATGTTTGCATCTACCTTTCTTGATTTTAATGTGGTTTCCCCCTCTTGAGGCTGGTGGAGGATTTCTACACAGCACAGCACAGCACAGCACAGCACAGCACAAATGAAGTGGTAGCAAGCACATCTTTACTTCAGGCCAAACCAATGGGAAGGGTTTAGGAGATGGATAGGTTGGTGAAACACTATTATATCCTGATTTAAGGAGTATAGAGAACTGAGTACTACAGACCTTCTTGAAACACATTCCCAATGAGCAAAAGACTTCGCAATTGGTCAGTCACAACTTCTAAAAGTTCTACTATCCCACAACAGTACTAGGTTGGGTTCAAACCCTTCTCTCTCTTCAAGAGAACATCGATCATATTTCAACTAGTGAATATATTAACATATTTACCACCCTCACTTTATAGTAATTAGTCTTGGGCTAATTATTTAACTATGCAAATTTGTTGCAAACCATGCTGAAGCAGAAAAACAAGAATTGGTTTTAAAAGGAGGAACTCAGCAGAACTTAGGAAATTAGTCTGAACAGGTGAGAGGGTGCGCCAGAGAACCGGACAGCTTCTGGGACAGGCGGAAGCACAGAGCCACTGAGGCAGCACCCTTGGCGGGCCGCAGACAGCCAGCCACCGTCCGGACCAGAGGACAGGTGTCCGCCTGGCTTGGGAGGCGGCCTCAACCTTAGCAGCAGCGGTCGCTATCTTGGTTCCGGGACTCAGCTGAACTTAGGAAATTAGTCTGAACAGGTGAGAGGGTGCGCCAGAGAACCGGACAGCTTCTGGGACAGGCAGAAGCACAGAGCCCCTGAGGCAGCACCCTTGGCGGGCCGCAGACAGCCGGCCACCTTCCGGACCAGAGGACAGGTGTCCGCCTGGCTTGGGAGGCGGCCTCAGCCTCAGGAGCAGTGGTCGCCATCTTGGTTCCGGGACTCCCTGGAACTTAAAAATTTAGTCTGCACAGGTGAGAGTCTGCACCACAGAAGCTGACAGCTTCTGGGAACTGACAAAGCAACACAGCTTCTGAGAAAGGCCCTGTTTTGGGCCTTCTTCTTCGGCACACCTTCCCTGTAAGAGAGCTTGCCAGCAGAGAGTGCTCTGAGCACTGAAACTCAGAGGAGAGAATCTGTCTCCCATGTCTGCTGATAGACGGTAACAGAATCACTAGAAGAACAATCTCTAAACAGAGTCAACTATAACTACTAACTCCAGAGATTACCAGATGGCGAAAGGTAAACGTAGGAATCTTACTAACAGGAACCAAGACTACTCACCATCATCAGAACCCAGCACTCCCACTTCGTCCAGTCCAGGATACCCCAACAACCCGAAAACCTAGACCTAGATTTAAAAGCATATCTCATGATGATGGTAGAGGACATCAAGAAGGACTTTAATAAATCACTTAAAGAAATACAGGAGAACACTGCTAAAGAGTTACAAGTCCTTAAAGAAAAACAGGAAAACACAATCAAACAGGTAGAAGTTCTTACAGAAAAAGAGGAAAAAACATACAAACAGGTGATGGAAATGAACAAAACCATACTAGACCTAAAAAGGGAAGTAGACACAATAAAGAAAACTCAAAGTGAGGCAACACTGGAGATAGAAACCCTAGGAAAGAAATCTGGAACCATAGATTTGAGCATCAGCAACAGAATACAAGAGATGGAAGAGAGAATCTCAGGTGCAGAAGATTCCATAGAGAACATCGGCACAACAATCAAAGAAAACGGAAAATGCAAAAAGATCCTAACTCAAAATATCCAGGAAATCCAGGACACAATGAGAAGACCAAACCTACGGATAATAGGAGTGGATGAGAATGAAGATTTTCAACTCAAAGGACCAGCAAACATCTTCAACAAAATTATTGAAGAAAACTTCCCAAATCTAAAGAAAGAGATGCCTATGAACATACAAGGAGCCTACAGAACTCCAAATAGACTGGACCAGAAAAGAAATTCCTCCCGACACATAATAATCAGAACAACAAATGCACTAAATAAAGATAGAATACTAAAAGCAGTAAGGGAAAAAGGTCAAGTAACATATAAAGGCAAGCCTATCAGAATTACACCAGATTTTTCACCAGAGACTATGAAAGCCAGATGTTATACAGACACTAAGAGAACACAAATTCCAGCCCAGGCTACTATACCCAGCCAAACTCTCAATTACCATAGCTGGAGAAACCAAAGTATTCCACGACAAAACCAAATTCACACATTATCTCTCCATGAATCCAGCCCTTCAAAGGATAATAACAGAAAAAAACCAATACAAGAACGGGAACAACGCCCTTGAAAAAACAGGAAGGTAATCCCTCAACAAACCTAAAAGAAGACAGCCACAAGAACAGAATGCCAACTTTAACAACAAAAATAACAGGAAGCAACAATTACTTTTCCTTAATATCTCTTAACATCAATGGTCTCAACTCCCCAATAAAAAGACATAGACTAACAAACTGGCTACACAAACAAGACCCAACATTTTGCTGCTTACAGGAAACACATCTCAGAGAAAAAGATAGACACTACCTCAGAATGAAAGGCTGGAAAACAATTTTCCAAGCAAATGGTATGAAGAAACAAGCTGGAGTAGCCATCCTAATATCTGATAAGATTGACTTCCAACCCAAAGTCATCAAAAAAGACAAGGAGGGGCACTTCATACTCATCAAAGGTAAAATCCTCCAAGAGGAACTATCAATTCTGAATATCTATGCTCCAAATACAAGGGCAGCCACATTCATTAAAGAAACTTTAGTAAAGCTCAAAGCACACATTGCACCTCACACAATAATAGTGGGAGACTTCAACACACCACTTTCACCAATGGACAGATCATGGAAACATAAACTAAACAGGGACACACTGAAACTAACAGAAGTGATGAAACAAATGGATTTGACAGATATCTACAGAACATTTTATCCTAAAACAAAAGGATATACCTTCTTCTCAGCACCTCATTGTACCTTCTCCAAAATTGACCACATAATAGGTCACAAAACAGGCCTCAACAGATACAAAAATATTGAAATTTTCTCATGTATCCTATCAGATCACCATGCACTAAGGCTGATCTTCAATAACAAAAGAAATAATAGAAAGCCAACACTCACGTGGAAACTGAACAACACTCTTCTCAATGATACCTTGGTCAAGGAAGGAATAAAGAAAGAAATTAAAGACTTTTTAGAGTTTAATGAAAATGAAGCCACAACGTACCCAAACCTTTGGGACACAATGAAAGCATTTCTACTAGGGAAACTCATAGCTCTGAGTGCCTCCAAGAAGAAATGGGAGAGAGCACATACTAGCAGCTTGACAACACATCTAAAAGCTCTAGAAAAAAAGGAAGTAAATTCACCCAAGAGGAGTAGACGGCAGGAAATAATCAAACTCAGGGGTGAAATCAACCAAGTGGAAACAAGAAGAACTATTCAAAGAATTAACCAAACGAGGAGTTGGTTCTTTGAGAAAATCAACAAGATAGATAAACCCTTAGCTAGACTCACTAGAGGGCACAGGGACAAAATCCTAATTAACAAAATCAGAACTGAAAAGGGAGACGTAACAACAGATCCTGAAGAAATCCAAAACACCATCAGATCCTTCTACAAAAGGCTATACTCAAGAAAACTGGAAAACCTGGACGAAATGGACAAATTTCTGGACAGATACCAGGTACCAAAGTTGAATCAGGATCAAGTTGACCTTCTAAACAGTCCCATATCCCCTAAAGAAATAGAAGCAGTTATGAATAGTCTCCCAGCCAAAAAAAGCCCAGGACCAGATGGGTTTAGTGCAGAGTTCTATCAGACCTTAAAAGAAGATCTAATTCCAGTTCTGCACAAACTTTTTCACAAGATAGAAGTAGAAGGTACTCTACCCAACTCATTTTATGAAGCCACTATTACTCTGATACCTAAACCACAGAAAGATCCAACAAAGATAGAGAACTTCAGACCAATTTCTCTTATGAATATCGATGCAAAAATCCTCAATAAAATTCTCGCTAACCAAATCCAAGAACACATTAAAGCAATCATCCATCCTGACCAAGTAGGTTTTATTCCAGGGATGCAGGGATGGTTTAATATACGAAAATCCATCAATGTAATCCATTATATAAACAAACTAAAAGACAAAAACCACATGATCATCTCGTTAGATGCAGAAAAAGCATTTGACAAGATCCAACACCCATTCATGATAAAAGTTCTGGAAAGATCAGGAATTCAAGGCCCATACCTAAACATGATAAAAGCAATCTACAGCAAACCAGTAGCCAACATCAAAGTAAATGGAGAGAAGCTGAAAGCAATCCCACTAAAATCAGGGACTAGACAAGGCTGCCCACTTTCTCCCTACCTTTTTAACATAGTACTTGAAGTATTAGCCAGAGCAATTTGACAACAAAAGGAGATCAAGGGGATACAAATTGGAAAAGAGGAAGTCAAAATATCACTTTTTGCAGATGATATGATAGTATATATAAGTGACCCCAAAAATTCCACCAGAGAACTCCTAAACCTGATAAACAGCTTCGGTGAAGTAGCTGGATATAAAATAAACTCAAACAAGTCAATGGCCTTTCTCTATACAAAGAATAAACAGGCTGAGAAAGAAATTAGGGAAACAACACCCTTCTCAATAGTCACAAATAATATAAAATATCTCGGCATGACTCTAACTAAGGAAGTGAAAGATCTGTATGATAAAAATTTCAAGTCTCTGAAGAAAGAAATTAAAGAAGATCTCAGAAGATGGAAGGATCTCCCATGCTCATGGATTGGCAGGATCAACATTGTAAAAATGGCTATCTTGACAAAAGCAATCTACAGATTCAATGCAATCCCCATCAAAATTCCAACTCAATTCTTCAAAGAATTAGAAGGAGCAATTTACAAATTCATCTGGAATAACAAAAAAAAAAAAAACCTAGGATAGCAAAAGGTCTTCTCAAGGATAAAAGAACCTCTGGTGGAATCACCATGCCTGACCTAAAGCTTTACTACAGAGCAATTGTGATAAAAACTGCATGGTACTGGTATACTGACAGACAAGTAGACCAATGGAATAGAATTGAAGACCCAGAAATGAACCCACACACCTATGGTCACTTGATCTTCTACAAGGGAGCTAAAACCATCCAGTGGAAGAAAGACAGCATTTTCAACAATTGGTGCTGGCACAACTGGTTGTTATCGTGTAGAAGAATGCGAATTGATCCATACTTATCTCCTTGTACTAAGGTCAAATCTAAGTGGATCAAGGAACTTCACATAAAACCAGAGACACTGAAACTTATAGAGGAGAAAGTGGGGGAAAGCCTTGAAGATATGGGCACAGGGGAAAAATTCCTGAACAGAACAGCAATAGCTTGTGCTGTAAGATCGAGAATTGACAAATGGGACCTAATGAAACTCCAAAGTTTCTGCAAGGCAAAAGACACTGTCAATAAGACAAAAAGACCACCAACAGATTGGGAAAGGATCTTTACCTATCCTAAATCAGATAGGGGACTAATATCCAACATATATAAAGAACTCAAGAAGGTGGACTTCAGAAAATCAAATAACCCCATTAAAAAATGGGGCTCAGAACTGAACAAAGAATTCTCACCTGAGGAATACCGAATGGCAGAGAAGCACCTGAAAAAATGTTCAACATCCTTAATCATCAGGGAAATGCAAATCAAAACAACCCTGAGATTCCACCTCACACCAGTCAGAATGGCTAAGATCAAAAATTCAGGTGACAGCAGATGCTGGCGTGGATGTGGAGAAAGAGGAACACTCCTCCATTGTTGGTGGGATTGAAGGCTTGTACAACCACTCTGGAAATCTGTCTGGCGGTTCCTCAGAAAATTGGACATAGTACTACCGGAGGATCCAGCAATACCTCTCCTGGGCATATATCCAGAAGATGCCCCAACTGGTAAGAAGGACACATGCTCCACTATGTTCATAGCAGCCTTATTTATAATAGCCAGAAGCTTGAAAGAGCCCAGATGCCCCTCAACAGAGGAATGGATACAGAAAATGTGGTACATCTACACAATGGAGTACTACTCAGCTATTAAAAAGAATGAATTTATGAAATTCCTAGCCAAATGGATGGACCTGGAGGGCATCATCCTGAGTGAGGTAACACATTCACAAAGGAACTCACACAATATGTACTCACTGATAGGTGGATATTAGCCCAAAACCTAGGATACCCAAGATATAAGATATAATTTCCTAAACACATGAAACTCATGAAAAATGAAGACTGAAGTGTGGACACTATGCCCCTCCTTAGAAGTGAGAACAAAACACCCTTGGAAGGAGTTACAGAGACAAAGTTTGGAGCTGGATGAAAGGATGGACCATGTAGAGACTGCCATATCCAGGGATCCACCCCATAATCAGCATCCAAACGCTGACACCATTGCATACACTAGCAAGATTTTGCTGAAAGGACCCAGATAGAGCTCTCTCTTGTGAGACTATGCCGGGGCCTAGCAAACACAGAAGTGGATGCTCACAGTCAGCTAATGGATGGATCACAGGGCTCCCAATGGAGGAACTAGAGAAAGTACCCAAGGAGCTAAGGGATCTGCAACCCTATAGGTGGATCAACATTATGAACTAACCAGTACCCCGGAGCTCTTGACTCTAGCTGCATATGTATCAAAAGACGGCCTACTCGGCCATCACTTGAAAGAGAGGCCCATTGGACACACAAACTTTATATGCCCCAGTACAGGGGAATGCCAGGGCCAAAAAGGGGGAGTGGGTGGGTAGGGGAGTGGGGGTGGGTGGGTATGGGGGTCTTTTGCTATAGCATTGGAAATGTAAATGAGCTAAATACCTAATAAAAAATTTAAAATAAAAAAGGAGGAACAAAAGTAATCAGAGACTGATGGGAACATAAATACTACAGAATTAATTTAGGAAAACCAACGACAAAGAAGCAAATTGATTGACTCTCATGAACCTCAACCTGTAGAAGTAGAAATAAGAGTAAGGAACATGGAACATGTTATCTGAAGTAGCCATTTCAGCTACAATAAAAGCTCTCTGAAAGGAAGAGATTTTGGACTTTACTGACACAAGGAAGACATTATTAAATATACACAAAGAGAAGACACTGTGATCAGAGAAGTAGAAGACATTATGATGCAAGACTCCATAAAATAAAGAATATAAATAGAAATTATTTTTAAAATTGCCTAAATAGGGGCCAGAGAGATGCTCAGGGGTTAGAGTGGTTATGTCTTTTTTTCCCCAGAGGATCTGAATTCACCTCCCACCATTTGCATCTGGTAGCTCACTATTGCCTGTATCTCAAGATCCAGAGGATCTGATTCTCTTTTTTAGCCTCCATGTGCATCTGCAGACAAGTGGTATAGTGGCATTTATTTATATACATATGTACACACACACACACACACACACACACACACACACACACACCATAGAGATAGAGAGAGAAAGAGAAAGAGAAAAAGAAAGGGAAAAGGAGAAAGAGAAAGAAGATGAGAAAGAGAGAGGCAGAGATGTAGCCAGGCTTTATCCCAGCATTTTAAATGCAAGGACAGGCAAAATCTCTGTGAGTTTAAGGCCATCCTTGTCTACATAGTGAGTCCATTGCTGTGTGGGACTACATAGTGAGATCTTTTTTCAATAAAGAAATATCTTTTTAAAATTAAGCAAATAGAATGATAAAAATTCAAGATTATAAACAACCAAAAAGAAACACCACTATACCAAAAACAAACACCACTATAACATATCAAGTTTGAAATGGCAGTGGAGATAATCAGCAAACATTACGTTGCAAAAAAATGATGACCAAGTTATCTATTGGATGGAACACAGGGCCCCTAATGAAGGAGCTAGAGAAAGTACCCAAGGAGCTAAAGGGGTCTGCAGCCCTATAGGAGGAACAACAATATGAACTAACCAGTACCCCCCAGAGTTGAGTCTCTAGTTGCATATGTAGCAGAGGATGGCCTAGTTGGCCATCAATGGGAGGAGAGACCCTTGGTCTTGTGAAGATCATATGCCCCAGTACAGGGTAATGCCAGGGCCAGGAAGCGGGAGTGGGTGGATTGGAAGCAGGTGTTGGGAGGGTATAGGGGCTTTGGGGATAGAAATGAAGAAAATATCTAATAAAAAAAGAAAAAATGATGACCAAATATGAAGAACCAAAAAACTGAATGAATGAATGAATGAATGAATGAATGAAGACAAAAGTAGACAAAGCTTCAGAGACACTCAGACAGCAAGTATGCCAATATGTTTAGCAAGAAGTCAGCCAGAGGAAAAGCAGGGGGAAATACAGGAAGCCATAAAGTCTTACCAATACTAAAACTTCATTATCCATCTTCCCAAGGCCAAAACATTGATCTATATACTCAAGAACAGAATCTAGTGGAAAGATAGAAAGAGAATCACACTCAAACACATCAAAGAAGAAACCAGTGACAACCCAAAAAGGAGAAAAAGTAAAAAAACAAAAAAAAAAACCAAAAAACAGCCGCCAGCTGAGTAACAGAGCTGAAGCTCTGTTTAATACCCATATTAAAACTAGTAGATGATAGAAAAATTTGAGGCTAGAGACAAAGAGATGGTGTATTCAAAATGTTGAGTAATATTGCCAACTACTAATCCTTTATCAGTAAATCTGTAATTCAAAAAAATAGGAATTTATAACTAGTCTGCTTTTACAATAAAAATATACTAATAGAAATCCCTAGACTAAAAACAAATGATGCCATATAGCTTCTATAACTCATAGAGAAAAAGAACACTAATTGACCTTATTGTATAAATATAAGAAAAAATATATTAACATATAAATAAATGTATATAACATTACATTTTTCTCTTTCCTTCTAATTAAATTAACAGTTGTACATAACAGTAATAATGCTATGTTTGTGGGCTCAGAGGTTATAAATATAAAGGTATACACCATAATAACATATAAGGAAGAGTGTACACATCTCTGTGGGAGAGCATCTGTCTCTCATTACACTTAAAGGGTTGGGTGAAAACCAAACACAGAGTGGTTCTGAGGGAGCTTAGTCATCTTGTTAGGGGCTAAATAGGAAAGGCACTGAAGAAAATCTAAGTGGGCTAAAGGGATATAAGTTTCAAAGTTTGAAATTAACAGTTAAAACAGTGATGCAAGCAACCAGAAGCAAGGGTTTAAAGAAAACTTCAAGAGGATTAAAAATGAAGACATTGAATGATTGAAAATACTGATACTTTATTATCGATTTACTTAGTTCATTTCTAAGACTCATGAGAATCTCCTATTAGTCAATAACTATTTTTGAGTAGGCAATTAGGGGGCAGTCACCTGTGGCAACAGTAGATATAATTCTTCATCTTTATCAACTTAGTACTGTTTCTGGTAATGAGAATGATGAGTTTTATGTGTATATGTGCATGCAGGTGCTCATAGAAGCTGGAACTAAGGTAATAGGCAACATGTGGCTGCTTAGAATTAACTTCCTGTCTCCTGTGAGAGTTAAATGCTATCCTAGCCTCTGAGCCATCTTCATTTGCCTTGAGGGACACTTCAATTTGTCTAACTAAGTTATGCTTTGAGAATGACTATAGGGAAAACTTTTACTGTTTCAGATTTGGAAGTGACCAGGAGAAGAAACTAGAAGAAAAGGTTAAATATGTTGTTCCTTCCATTGGCAAGTTTAGAGAGGTCAGAAGTTACACCATTTATCCCTGAGCCTCAGGCCTTGCTCTAGTCTGTCAATCTCTATTTGTTGGCTGACAGCTTCATTTTCTTTAGTATCAACAATTATTAAAAAAATCTTCCTAAATATATGGCCATACCTTAAAAATTCATGGATCCTTATTATAGAAAAGTTTTGTTGTATTCATACTACATTATGATGACACCAATAACTATAGTTAAATATCTTGGTCTTTTGCACCAAAGAACTGTGCAGATTAGCCTGGAATTTCAAGTCCTGAACTATGGTTTCCCACTGCAGACAGAAAGAATTGGTTTTGTTATACTGAGCTATACTGAGATGATTTTTTTTTGAAGATTTGAAAGATTTAGAGAAATAGACAATTGTTATGGAGTCTTGAGTTTATACAATTGAGTGGAGATAATGCTAGCTTTAATAAAAATAGCAAGCAGTATCACCCCAGCAGCAATAATTCAAGAAAATCACTTTTCCACTTCTCTATCCCATTATCTTGTATCATCACTCTTCCTATTCCTTTGTCATCCTTTCCTTATACTGAGAAATATTATCTTCTAGAAAGTTGCCTTGGTTATCAGCAGGAGCAGAAGTTACTATGAAAACTGGCAAGAAGCAAACTGAATCCCTCTTTCCCTATATCAGAGTAACCCTGCAAAAGAAAGTTTTGACTGGGACAAGGTAGATGTCAGTATGATTGGCAGCTGTTGACCTGGCAGGAGTCTCCAAACACTAATCAGAGATGCTTATAACTGACTCCCTGGCATAACTACATCTCCTTAAATTCACAAGACAATGTAATTGCTATATAGGTTGTTCTTTCTATAGATAAGTTTAAGGCACACAATATGAGATTTTGATGACAGGGTTGTTTATTAATATTAATTGTTTATTAATTAATTAATACTAATTGTTAATTAAAACATCTTACCCTATTGAAGAATTATAAATGGCTCAGCTCACAAAATTATTTTCAATAGTAAGGAGTCATGAATTTTTAAGATATAGCCATAAATTCAGGAATATATTTAATAATTGTGGTGCTAAAGAAGATGAAGCCATCAACCAAAAATAGAGATTGACAGACTAGAGCAAGGCCAGAGGCTAAGGGATAAATAGTTACCCTGGTACAAGTTCCGGCCTCTCTAAACTTGCCAATGGGACATTTTTATCCTTTTCTTCTAGTTTCTTCTCCTAGTCCCAGGTTGCTTGGTGATGGTGTTCTGTTGCTAGGATAGAAACACTGACCTGTTTCAATGGTAGTGACATTCTCAGAATAATACAATAGTTATAGAACAGATAAGAGTAAAATCATGGATCTTTTCTTTGTTTCTGTAGCTAGTCCAAACACACTACCTAAGCAGCTGGAAACTTTTAAAATAATCAGTCCAAGCTTCTTATTCGATTCTTGAACATCACTTGAGATTTATAATTAATCTTCAGTGAAAATAAAACTAAACTCCTGCTTTGTTGTCAGTCTCAATTCTGTGTGGAGGTGCTCATTAAGATTAAAGGAATGTTTTTAAAGTAAGACTGCATTTAGTCTGACAAGAGCCTCATTGGTTGAGCCTGTACCCTGAGCAGACCTTGGGTGTTGGCTCTGCACCAAGTCCCACAACACCCAGAGGAAGCTCAACTCCCTGGTGCTTCTCTAATGTGCCAGATCAGAGGTGAGGAGGCTACAACATCTGCCCCAACACCCAGAGTAACTGGGTCCCCCAGGATCCAGGGACATGGGAACTCCAGCCCAAACAGTGACACAGATTCCTTCTGGTTTGAACCTGCACCTGGAGCATACCTGGGGTGCTGGCTCTGTACCCACTCTTAAAATACCTAGAGGGAGCCCAACTCCCAGGTGCTCTGAAATGCCCAGGATCACAGATCACAGGATCACAGAGGAAGCTCAACTCATAGGAGATCAGACACACCCAGGAGCACTGGAGAGCTGACACACTTAAGATGACAGGTGAGGCCATACATCTTTTCCAACACCCAGCATAACTGAGACCCCGACAGAAAGCAGGAAAACAAACCCCAGCCCAGCCCAAAGCACTGGTTCCTTCCAGATTGCACCTTTGCCCAGAGCAAACCCAGGGTTCTAGCTCCCCACCTACACCTGCAACACCCAGAGAAAGCTTGACTCCCATGAGCTCTAACATACCCGGGATCTCAGGATCATAGGATCTCAGAATCAAAGGATCACAGAGAGAGCTGGACTCTGAGAAGTTCTGAAACAACCAGAATCACAGGAGGGACAGGCTCCAGTTGGAGACAGCAAGGGTAGGTAGCATGAGAGATAACCAGATGACTAGAGAAAGGGTAAGAACATAAGCAACAGAAACCAAGGCTACTTGGCATGATCAGAACCCAGATCTCCTACCACAGCAAGTCCTGGATATGTCATCACACCAGAAAAGCAGGATTCAAATTTGTCTTAGTCAGAGTTTCTATTCCTGCACAAAACATCATGACCAAGAAGCAAGTTGGGGAGGAAAGGGTTTATTCAGCTTATACTTCCATACTATTGTTCATCACCAAAGGAAGTCAGGATTTGTCTTAGTCAGGGTTTCTTTTCCTGCACAGACATCATGACCAAGAAGCAGTTGGGGAGGCAAGGGTTTATTCAACTTGCATTTCTACATTTCTGTTCATCACTAAAGGAAGTCAGGTCTGGAACTTAAGCAGGTCAGAAAGCAGGAGCTGATACAGAGGCCATGGAGAGATGTTCTTTACTGGCTTGCTTAGCCTGCTCTCTTATACAACCAAGACGACCAGCCCAGAGATGGCACCACCCACAAGGGGACCTCCCCACTTGATCATTAATTGAGAAAATGTCTTACAGCTGGATCTCGTGGAGGCATTTCCCCAAATGAAGCTCCTTTCTCTGTGATAACTCCAGCCTGTGTCAAGTTGACACAAAACTAGCCAGTACAGATTTAAAGCCACCTCTCATGAGGATTAGAGAGGACTTTAAGAAGGACTTTGAAGAAATACAGGAGAACACAGGATAATAGTTAGAAGCCCTTAAAGAGGAAACACAAAATCTCTTAAATAATTAGGCCCCTAGGTCTTGCAAACTTTATATGCCCCAGTACAGGGGAATGCCAGGGCCAAGAAGTGGGAGTGGGTGGGTAGGGGAGCAGGGTGGGGGGAGTGTATAGGGAACTTTCGGGATAGCATTTGAAAGGTAAATAAAAAAAAATATCTCATTTAAAAAAAACACTGAAAACATAAAAAAAAAGAATTACAGGAAAACACAAACAAAACAAACAATCCAGAATCTAAAAATGGAAATAGAATCAATAAAGAAATCACAAAGGGAGACAACTCTGGAGATAGAAAACCTAGGAAAGAGATCAGGAGTCATAGATGCAAGCATCAGCAACAGAATACAAGAAACAGAAGAGAGAATCTCAGGAGCAGAAGATACCATAGAAAACATTGACACAACAATCAAAGAAAATGCAATATTCAAAAAGATTCTAACCCAAAACACCCAGGAAATCTAGTATACAATGAGAAGACCAATCCTAAAGAAAATAGGTATATAAGAGAGTTAAGATTCCCAACTTAAAGGACCAGTAAATACCATCAACAAAATTTCACTTTCTAGATGCATGTTTGTAGGAGTAATACACACAGAAAAGACAGGAAAGACTGGGCCAAAGGAGAAGAGAGATTGTTGAGAAGGTTCCATCAAGGCTCCACACACTCTATGTACAGCCTGAATCTAGGTCATTCAGAGTCACTGACTTAGGCTGCAGTGACCAGGTCCACATACATGTTTATGAACCAGTCACTGGATAGTACGTCGGTAGTGCTGTAAAAGGAGTATTCTTTTGAACAAAAGATTTGCAAGAATCATTTCCAAAGACAGCCAGCTAACAGCTCAAGACATTCCAATGGCAGGTCCTCACACCCCTGGGAGAAAATAACCCTGATTCCTAGGGGACTGGCGTAGATCAGAGCAGTGACATGTACATCTAACCAGTTGGTGCTGAAGGCGGTCTTCAGGTTCAGACATACCTGGTTCTATGAATGTGTCAAGCATGTGCTCTACTAATTGTCTGGTTTGACAGAAACAGTTGTGAGCTAGTTGTCTAAAAGGACACGATGCTCCTTTTTCCCACTCTATAGATAAAGTTAACACAGCAGAGGGAAAGATGTGGAGGAAGCAGGCAAGGGAAAATGCATGGAAGACTTTCACAGGTAAGTGAGCTGTCCTCTGACCTTCTGAAACACCTGGGAAGCATTAAGACAGTTCTAGAGTTGAGTTCTTCTCTAGCCATGCTTCCCATGTTGAAAGGGAGGTTTGTAGGTTCCCAGTGGAAGGCAATATGTACTTCTGAATATCAGCTTTTGCTTTTTGACAGGAGTTACCAGTTGGCTAAAGACTCACTGCAGGTAAACCAGTTGAAAGTCATCCTTGATATCGTACTGGCAAATGAGTGAGGTGAGGAGAAAGTCAGATACTTCCTAAACTTTAATACTGGAGTCTTGGTTGGATTCCTTTACAAGCACTCCATGAAACAACAACGTGGCTATAGGTAGGCATTTGGAAGAGATAGTTTCAGGAAGGAGAGAAAGAAAATAGAGAGTGAGGGAGACAAGAAACTTGGAAGAGTGTCTGTCAGAGGGCTGCTCAGTGCTGATGGCAACCAGGGCTCAATTCCACTAAGGGCTCTTTGAGAAACCCTTCAGAATTTACTGAAAAGTCACCTATGAAAAATGAGTACCTGGGGACTTCTCTAGAGGGGCTAATCTCTTATTGTAACAATGTCGCCTGAGAAATGAACTCTCCCATACAGCAGGAGCAAGCTCCTTGGGTTTACAGAGCATATTAATAGCAATGGGAGTGAGGTTGAGACAGTCAGCTCATGTAGAAGCTGTCCATCATAGCTGCTATAAAATGGGACTTGGACTGAGGGGTTATGGCAAGATCCCAAGAGGACTTGTTATACAGCCAATGGTTTAACCAGTTGGCTATCTAGTGATTTTTTAAGGGGTTGTGTTTTATGAGAAAGAGCTAGAATATAGAGGTGGTCCACTGATTGCCATCTTTGCTTTTCAAGTTTCCTACAGTCACACTAAGCATCCTCCTAGCATACCCCAGCCATTGGGTTGCTTCTCAGTGGCCTCCTGGAGGTACTTGCTATTAGCTCTGGCTTGGTTCTTCAGTTCTTCAGTCTATATGAGTAACTTACCCTGGCTGGCTCTTTCTTATCGTCAGTGTGTCTAAAGCTGATAAGAGAAGAGATGTCAAGAGATTATGTGATCAAACAGTTGTCTTAGGTAGTTTTTGTGATGAATTGCTGAGATGAAACACCAAAATAAAAAGCAACTTAAGGAAGAAAGAGTTTATTTGGCTTAAATATATGAATCACTGTCCATTGAGGGAAGCTACAGCAGAAATTCCAAACTGGACAGGAAGCTAGAGGCAGGAGCTGGTGTAGAATCTATTGAGGAACACTGACTGCCAGCTTGATGTGCATGGCTTTCTCAGCCTGCTTTCTTTTAGAACTCAGGATTACCAGCCCAGGAGTGGCACCACCCATACTAGGCGGGGCCCTCCCACATCAATGACAAGTTAAGAAAATGCCCTACAGGCTTTTCTACAGCTAAATCTGATATAGGCAATTTCTCCATTCAGGTTCCTTCCTCTCAGATGACTCCAGTTTGTTTCAAGTTGACAAAAACACTAACTAGCAGTAAAGTATTTACAGAACCAGGTGGCTTTGTCCTAATTATATATTTTAATTAATTAGTCTCATCAGAAATTACCATAAGGGCCACTGAGCATGTCATTTTTGTGACCTTCAATTTCAGCTGCCAAAGCTGCTTTCTGAAGATAAACTGACTGCTACCTAACTTATTTACTGCTTTGTATCCTATCTGACCTATCTGCTTATCTGGTCTGTAAACCTCATTATACAATGAAATGGGCTTTCATTTATTTTTTTCTTTTCAGAGTATAATTATAACATTACTTCCTTCTCATTCCTCCCCCCAAGCCCTCCCATCTATCATTCCTATCTCTTTCAAATGTGTGCTTCTTTTTCATTAAGTGTTATTACATGCATATATGTGTATATAGATCTAAATTACTAACTGTAACCTGCTCAGTCCATATAATGTTTCTTTTGTGTATGTTTCAGGGCTGAACATTGGCACTAAACAAACAATTGGTGTGCTCTTCCATGGGGAGGACCATGTCTCCCACACTAAACTTTCCATGGTTGCCTGTAGTTTCTTGTCTAGGGTTGAGGCATCCTTGTATTTCTCCCATCCAGTTTAGCAAGTTTAGCATGTCCTTCTCATTCAAGTCACATTTGGACTGCCATGTGGATGAGACTTCATGGTTGTACCGTCTGATATTATTAAGAGACACAAACTCACAGGAAACTCCCAGATCCTCTGTTTCTTATAATGTTTCTTCTGCATTTTTACTGGCTGTGATTTTCTTTGGTGGTCTTTGTCTGTAACAAAGAGAAGGTTCTTGGATGAGTATTGAAGACTACACTTACTTGTAGCTATAAGGACAAATGTTTATAGATTTAGGGTCATAATTATATTGGCTTAGTAAATCTGGTCATAGATTCTCCTCCAATAACCATGAACTTGCTAGCACTTGGTAGCTAGCTAGGTTTCCAGTATCAGAAATGCCTTTCCTCTTGTTTTGTGGGTCTTAACTCCAATTACAGAGCTGTTGGTTACTTCCAGGATATGTGTACCACTACTCCCTGCACCTTAGGGTTATTGTGTCATACTGGCCATTGATGTGGGTCATAGGTGTCATGTCTGGGTAGGACGGCTGGTTGCCTTCGTCCTTTGGAAACTTGCATGATTCCTTCTGGTGTCATAAAACCTAGCGCTTGGGAAGGGTTTTCAGGTCAGCCCCAGCTCGGAAGCCTCTGGTCATTGTTTCTGAAGTGCACACTATCTTCAGCAATGGAGGCTTACCTTTCATTTCTGGTGCTGGAGGAGTAACCAAGGGTATCCGTGATAGGTTGTGTGTTTTGGGAGCCTCTTAGAGAGCCCTGACTCCATTTTTTTTCTCTTTTCAATCACTCAGGCAGTTTTATTATTTCCCTTCATTTTGGCGCATTGAGTGTAACTTGGGAGGGTGGGCAGTGGAGCCTTACCAGCAGGTGCTTTGTCCTCACAAACCATTTGGGAGTGCTCCTGCTTTTTGAAAACTCCTAATAACATTCATTTTTTCCCTCTCCTCACTTTTTTTCCCTCTCCCCACTTGTTTTCTTTTCTTTCCTTTTTTTTTTTTTTTTTTTTTTTTGGCCAATTCTCTGTGTTGATCCTTGAAATAATTTTTTTTTTCAGCATAGAAAAGAAAAGTACGCTTGTTTTGGATGATGCGTAGGAGAAATGAATCAACAGGGGTGGGGTTTTGATTCCTCATTTTTAAACTACAAACTGCGTGGTCTGAATAAAGCCTACAGCTTCCTCTGACTACACAACAAAGGAGACAAACATTCATTTTCTACAGGATGAAACATACCTCTTTGTATGGCATAGCTCTTGAAAGTGACACTCTTATGGCAGATAAACAAACTGTGGTGTGCAGCCTCTCCTCCCCTGATACTCAAAATCTGTATAATACTTTATATAGAGTAGCTAGGACCAAACCCAGGGAGACTGGCTGTCAGTAGCTCAGACTGTTTACCTAGCATCCTATATATACCCTTTTAGCTATCACCAAGAGATATTTTGTCGAGCCATGATGGTGTCAAGTATATAAATATCATTTATGCAAAATGTTTACATTTGTCTATTAAAGCAAGAAAATCTTTGTTGATTTGAATTTTTGAATGTGCAATCTAATTTCAACAATTTTGATTTCTTCCACAACTAAAAGACCAAGGATATGCTTATGTGTTTTCTTGCATAATGTTAAGAACCCCGAGTAAGAAAGCCATGAGTGGGAGGCAATGTTAATCATAGTGAGAGGTTTAATCTCTCACCAGACACCTCTAACAGTTATCTGTCATAGTGTGTGCGCGCTCCACTTGTTGGGGCTTTCTGCTATAAAGATGCAATCAAACTGCTAGCCACTAGATGGCAGTCATACCACATGAGTCCCCAGTCTAAGCGCATTCTTTAAGACTGAAACAAAATTAGTCATCATGTCAAAGTAAAACATATCTGGACTTAGTGGAAGAGGGTGCGCCTAGCCGTGCAGAGACTTGGTGTGCTAGGGTCGGGGAATCTCCAGGAGGGGGCTTCGTTCTTCGCAGAGAAGAAGGGGAGAGAGGGATAGGAGAAACGGAGTGTCCAAGGTGTCCTGGGAAAAGGGAGGGCAGCATTCAGGGCATAAATTGAATAAATTAATAAACTGATGGGAAAAATAAGAAATAATAAAATGATATTAAATTTAAGAAACAGTAGGACACTTAAGATGTGAGCCTAGACCTGATAATGGATCTACTTCTCTGATTACTGATCAGATGCTAGGACCTATGTTGACCCCAGGAATAAGGACTCGGCAGAGATTATAGCTAAAAGGAGCTGCTCGTGAGTGATTATCCACCTCTGCCCCACCCATCCCATTCAGTTAGAAGTCACTTCCTGTTCCTTGAGTAACTAGAATCATTTTGAATAACTCATTACAGAGAAATTCGGGAAATTAAAAATAGTTTATCTGCAATAACATACCAAAATAATTAATTTCATAAACATGTAAATTTATATGACTACAAGAAAATATATAATAGATGCTACATATTTATTTTGCTTTAGTAGAAGGGATTATTGTTGCAAAACAGAGCATTTGGGATGCAAATGCAAATTTGTCGTAACATACATGCGTTCATTTAATGCTTAGCGTCCTCAACTTTGCTCTCATTCAAGAAATGCATCTTCTGAGATTGCCCTTGACACATTCAACACAAGGCCCCAGAGTGCCGTAATAGTCTTCAGGGCACCACGCCTAGTGATGCATGCCTTTAATTCCAGAACTCGGAAGACTGAGTCGAGAAGACCACGCCAGCCAAGACTGTACAGACTTAGAGGATTGTGTGAAATATAGTGGGTATCTGCCTCAGGAAGAGGAGAAGGAAAGAAAATAAAACCAAGAGTTCAGTGACCCTTTCTTTTTCACAAGAACAGGAGTTGAAAGGGTTAAAAGAAAAATGAGTAACTCTCCATATTGCAGAATCCAGGAAGATAGATCCAGCCCTAGTATCTCATTGGTAAACCCCAACTATATTGCCTACTACACAGAAACTAGTTTATATACATTAGTCTCTAAAAGCTTTTTGTGGCCTCACTGTGGCTTGAATTTCCATGTATGTACAAAAGCATGCTTATGGCAATTAAACTCATTGGACAGTGACAACTGTAGAGACGATAGTACCATCTCACAGACCAGAGACCAAAATAGTATTTATCGCTTTCATTTTCCTTTGGTCTCCTACAGCTTTAACCAGACACTGCAAGGCTGCTGATGCTCCAATTTATCTTGCTGCAACTAGTAATTATCAAGGCAATAATTATGACATGGCATAGGTTTATAGGACAGTCTTTCATGTTTATTTCCCTAAAGATGAAACAACAACAACAATAACAACAGCAACAACAAAACTTTCTGGGAAACCTTGTGCTGATGGGAAACTCCAGGTTGGGGTACTGTGCAATGTCTGGTAACAACAATTGATTCTGAAATGTGATAATCAACCAATCACTGAAGAAGTCAAACAAATCCTTAAGTCAGAGAAAAACCTCTTTTTATCTGGTTCTCTTGGCTTTTGAACAAGTTTATGATTATATGCCTCTTACTTTCTTGGTGCACAATGCCTTGCTTTCTTCCTCCCTCCATTCTTTACAAAATTATGAATCCTTTAATGAGTTCCATGTCATTTTCTAAATAAGGATCATACTAAGGAATTCAGGCTACAAAGGCAAAGAACTCTTCGCCTAGAAGAGAACTTGGAAATAAAACTCCATTTTAAAAATGGATATGAAAGCCAAGACAATGGTTCAGTGTGTAAGAGAGCTGGCTATGCAAGCACATGGACCAGAGCTGACTCCCCAGTAACTCCAGAAAGAGCAAATGTGGCATGAACTCATATGACCTCATGGCTGGGAGGGATGAGACAAGAGGACTTCTGGGACTTTCTGGATGTTGGCCTAGCTCTGGATTCAGTGAAATCCTGTCTCAAAAAGAACAAGACAAAGTGTGGAGCAGAGACTGAAGGAATCACCATCCAGAGACTGCCCCACCTGGGGATCCATCTCATATACAATCACCAAACCCAGACACTTTTGTGGATGCCAACAAGTGCTTACTGACAAAAAAACCTCTTATAGTTGTCTCCAGAGAGGCTCCACCAGTGCCTGACATATACAGAAGTGGATATTCGCAGCCTATCATTAGATTGAGCACGGGGTCCCCAATAAAGGAGCTAGAGAAAGGACCCAAGGAGCTTAAGGGATTTGCAGCCCCATAGGACAAACAACAATATGAACTAACCAGTGCCCCCAGAGCTCCCAGGGACTAAATCACCAACCAAAGTCTACACATGGTGGGAGTAATGGCTTCAGCTGCATATGTAGCAGAGGATGTCCTAGCCAGTCATCAATGCGGGGAGAGACCCTTGGTCCTGTGAAGGCTCTATGCTCCAGTTTAGGGGAATGCTGGGGCCAGGAAGTGGGTATGGGTTGGTGAGCAGGGAGAGAGGGGAGGGGATAGGGGGTATCAGAGGGGAAACCAGGAAAGGGGACAACATTTGAAATGTAAATTAAGTAAATATCTAATAAAAAAAAAAGAAAAATAGAACAAGGAAGAGACTAATAGAGCAAGATTCCCTACATGTTCATCTGATCTCTGCACATGCATGGTCAGAGTGGGGGAGGGAGAGGGAGAGAGGTGATACTTGTTAACTTATCACTACAATGTGATTTTAAACAATGACACATCTCTCAGAACTTGCTGTTCTGAGTATATCTAGAAGATAATATTTAGAAGACTTCAGTGTAGCTAAGCATCACTATTGTGTAGGAACATCCACTTGAGACATTTCATGTTGAATGTCTCTTCCTAATTGCCAAACAGGGAAGACCATTTTCTTGTTTCCCAATGAGCTCTAAGATAAAGCATACAAATATATAGTGATAAAATCAAACTGGACTATAGGACATCTGCATAATTTACTACTTCAAAGTGTAACTCATGAATTTCTCCTGAACAGTCCTAATAAAGTTGACTAGAAATACTAAAATACAATGAGGAGCAACTCTCTACATTGTCATATTTGACATTATTAGCAAATGGCCAACCACCTTTTAGGGGAAGCTGGATTAATAAGACTGACAAGTAACACCCAAACAATACTATTGATGAAAGATATTATAGATTGCTGTGGCAAGACAAGAGAAGCATGGTATGTAGGTGAAATATTTGGAGGATTTTATCTCAATCACTAAGAAATACCAATGTGTTCATGAAAAGAACACCTTGATATACGGTCTCTGTATTTATTCTAAATAAGCAATTACTATATATCACCATGAAATGGATAATCAATATAGATCCATATCTAACAAAGTGATGCCAAGCCGCAAAACTAGAAGTTCCCAGACCCACGTGGGTTTACTCATAATTCCAACTGAATATGCACAATGTTGATGGACTTTCTCTTTGTCTTCTGACCTATAGAAGCAGAGGGAGGATTTCCTGACTTGTTGCATAAGAATAGAACCTGCTATTTGCATGGAACTCTGCCACAGCATGAGAATGCATGCCACCCTTCTGGAATGCTGTTTTCCCTTGAGTCACAAGAGGCACATATAAATTATCAGTAAATATGCAAGTATGGCTTAATATCAATTTCCATTGTTTAGTAAAAGTGTGTTCTATGTTGAGGTGATGGCTCGCAGTAAGAAAAGATTTTCGGAGGGGACGCAGACTGTCAGCTATCCTTGCAAACAGTGCTTCCAGTGACTACAACAGGTTTATATTTGTGAGCTTATTTGCAATTTAGGGCCTTAAAAATCATTATTTTAGAGCAATTTAAAGTATTTCTGGAAGTAAAATGACAGATATAAATAACTTTAAGATATGTATAGTAAAAGTGGTGCATTTTCGATATGATTGATTTGGAATCTGGCTGGTGAGCTACCTTCTATTCTCATTTTCAACTAGTGCATTTAAGAGTACTTACTGTTGCTGCAAAACTGTTTCCTTTCTGATGAAGAGCAAAGGAGCTAGGACCTATTCAGTCTGGACTCGGGAACATGGAAATGTTCTTTTAAACACATAAATCATGAATTTTCCCAGGTTAAAAAAGCAGGATTCCCATTCATCTGTTGCCATTTCATGACGGCGCTTCCTTCAAGCTAACTATCTTTGACTGTGGGTTCTAGCTTTATGGGAAAGCTCTAGCCATACTCTATCCCTTCCTGCCCCCTGAGAAAAGGAGTAATGCTGTGTTCTGGATGCTTTTCTCATCATTGAGATGAAATGCCTGAAGGAAGCAGGAAGAAAAAATTTGTTCTGGGCCATGCTTCAGAGAATAGTGCAGGGAGCTTAGCTCTGGGCTAGGTGGAGGCTTACCTCCTAAAATTTCCAGGACCTCCCAAAATAGTACAAGCAGCTGGGAAGGAATGTTCAAAATGACCCTATTAGGGGGAGGTACATTTCCTATGCAAGCAGCAAGGATTTGTTAAAAGAATATAACTGAAGCTACAAAATGCTAGGAAAGCCAGTGGTCATGTCCCTCCACAGTGTCTCCACTTCAGTTTAGCCCTTGAATTGCCTCAACTGTCTCAGCAGTTGTCTAGTTTGGTCTACTCTTAAAACCATCCCCAATCTTTGAGATCAATGGCATTACCATTTTTATATCGACTTTATAAAACGCTCTTTGGCCTCAGCAAACCCTGAGTCAATTATCTGACTCCCTATCAGCACAGTCTGATACAGCCTGCTTATACTCACTGTAGAGTCACATGTCCCTAGCCTCTATACAGATATTTTCCAGGGGAAGACACAGAGTATTGAGAAGTCAGGATGTTTATCTCAAAGCCACCCAGCAAACAAACTTCAGGGACAGGATAAGAATAGTAGGTCTACCAGCTTTGTCTGTTGTGTTCAAAGCTTAAAGTTCAACATGCATTGGACTCATTTTGAGGGCAGGGAGGGAAGAACCCCAACTTAGGTAAGGCTGCAGTTGTGATAGTCTTGGAGCCACACTCTGAGAACCCCTGTTCTACACCTGGGTTGCTGTGCTGGCCACAGACAATCATATCAGACCCAAACGGATTCTATTAAAAACTTCTATAAAAAAGAAAGGGGGCAGGGCTTGGCTTCTCTTCTCCTCTCCTCTCCTCTCCTCTCCTCTCCTCTCCTCTCCTCTCCTCTCCTCTCCTCTCCTCTCCTCTCCTCTCCTCTCCTCTCCTCTCCTCTCCTCTCCTCTTTCCCTTCCCTTCCCTTCCCTTCCCTTCCCTTCCCTTCCCTTCCCTTCCCTTCCCTTCCCTTCCCTTCTCTTCTCTCTTTCTTTTTTTGATTCATTTATTTATTTAATTCATGAGTGCTCTAGCTGCATGTACACTTCCATGCCAGAAGAGGGCATCTGATCCCAGTATAGATAGATGGTTGTGAGCCACCATGTGCTTGCGGGAAATGAACTCAGGACCTCTGGAAGAGCAGACAATGCTCTTAACTGTTGGGCAGTCTCTCCAGCCCCCAGAGGGCTCTTCTTGAAGAGGCTTTAGTCCCATCGTTTCTCTTTCTCTGTATTCTTGCCAGAAAGTACAAGGTTTATCTTAATTGTCATCTGTCCTGAGATAGTAGTGGCAGCCAGAAACTGTGGGAACAGAGACTGTTGGGCTTGGGTTTACTAAATGCACCCCCAATGTGGTAAGTTAGTCCTCTCTCTACTGATTTCATAACGAGCTGCTTTGTCAGCAGGCTTCCTGCTTCTGGCCTCCACAGGAAATTCCATCTTGACTCTTAGAAGCCATATTTTTAGCAATAAAATACTCACTGCTGTTAACATGTTTGCTTTTGCTTTAGGTTTAAATGCAGACTCATTTGAAAAAGCTCTAAGACCAAAATAACAACAAACAGCCCTGCTTGCCGGAGATGTACTGTCTTATTAACAGAGAGCTTGAATGGGGGTTTTAGAACTATGTGCCAGCGAATGCTTCAACAAAGATTCTCAAGAAGTAACTAATGGTTGAGCTTGGATTTCAAGAGAAGTGGAAAAGACTAAGAGTCAATTAGGAGCAGAATGGACGCATTAACTGGAGAGAGCATGTCCAAGATCAGAAGAAACTTTTGATAGAATCTGGATGGAAGAACACTGAGAGAGTCTCAGAGAGCCAGGCAGGGCTCGGCCTCGGAGTAGCGCTGCACAAGACAAGAGGAGATCTGAGTCTGCAAAGTTCCCAAGCAGGCAGCCAACATCCTGCTTGGATGGACTGAGACTCACGGGTTAAAACAGCACCCACTCTGAAGCCTGGTCCTTCTTGAAAGTGGAACAAAGCAGGAGCTTACTGGCATGTTTTAAGGTTTTCCTTTGAGAAGGAAGCACAGAGGCCACCACGATCCAAATAGGTTAGTTTTGAGATTTGTAGTGTTTTTCTTGATGCTTGTAAACAGATTGTTTCTAACATTTTAGAAGGAAAAAAAGGAGGATTGGAGAAGTCCTAGTATTATCATGAAGTTTTTCAGGCTAAATCAACGGCTCAGTGGTTAGAGTGCTTTCTGCTCTTCCAGAGAACTAGGGTTTGGTTTCCAGAAGCCACAATGAATGGATTATAACTGACTGTAAGTTCAGTTTTGAGGTTTCTGACACCTTTTACTGGTGTTGACTGGTACACACACACACACACACACACACACACACACACACACCCTGCATACCTTTACACAGACAAATAAAAATATTAATAAACATAAAATTAAAATTTTCAAAAAGGAATAAAAACCAATCTCCAAAATAAAAATCTTATAAAGGAGAGCCTCAGGAAAACACTTTTGTTATCAGAACATTTGAGCAAATTATCAAGGCACAGATGACTCAAGTCCTACCCCACAGGCAACTCTACCTACTCAGTGTGTGATAAAGTGTGAACTGAGCATGGTGGGAAAGCGGCACAGCCGTCTCAACCATTGACAAACATGGAGAAGTCATAAGTGAATGCGGCCGGGACAATGCCAACAATGTACGGCAAAGATACCCCTGCCCCTTAGAAGATTATTTATTATGACTCACACCAGATAAAAGAGGATGATCATACAACATACAGAGAAAAGCATCCAATAAGGTTCATATCTATTTGTGATTTCAAACTGAATTGACCCAAAACAGGTTGGTACTCCTTTAACATACTGAAGATACTGACTGCTACTTCCTACTTAGTAGGTGGGATCCTCTTTCTTCTTAGCTATATAAATATAATTCATAATAAATATATAAAAATATAATAAAATATAATTACATTTCATCGTCGCTGGTTGTCCATGAATTACAGAAGCGGGTGCTCTGGGTGGTGCATGCTAACCTAAGACAGATCTAGAGTTCAGGAGAGCAGGCACACACTGTGAGCTCCTGAAGGGAGTATAGAAATTTATAGCTAAGGAAGCTTAAACTTCAGGGTTCCTCACCCCAAGAATCTCCCCCAAGGCTCTGTGTAAGGGATGTCACAAAGTATCCTGTTGGAGTATGGGCTTGCCATTCTACTTTAGATCATGATTGAAGCATTCTCTCCAATGAAGCATTCTCTCTCTCTCTCTCTCTCTCTCTCTCTCTCTCTCTCTCTCTCTCTCTCTCTTTCTCTCTCTCTCTCAACTGTTGTCCTACTCTGTGTGTTTGGCATTTCCTAACCTGTCCAACTTTGAATTCACAGACATATCAGGTTTCTTGTACCTCACAATAGCACAGGAGACTGCCAACAACATTGACTCAGTAAGCCACGCATGCTGACGTGAATCACTTCAGAGAGAAGAAGAAAAGACTCAGGCCTAAAAGTTTCACTTGCAATTCTTTCCCTCCATAGAGCCTTAGGAGACATAGAACCCAAGGATGTGGCTATTAAGAGAAGAAGGAGCTTGGTGAAGCAGAGAGGGTGAATCGTCAGATCAGTGATGACCGTGAAAGCTGGACAGCCACTCATGTTCAGTTCAGGTTGCTTTCCATGTCTTAATTGATCCGCCTTCTTGCAGCAGCCATTCACTCAGACGCCTCAGAAGTCAGCACAGTGGAAAAATGGCTAGCAAGCCTTCACCATTTAAAGGGATCACATGGTAAACTCTCTGAAGCCAGATTGGGTGTTTGGATATAATTGCAAACATTCAGAGCTACCCACTGGGAATGGATCTTGATTTTGTTAGACACTTCGGGATACGACAAAATTCCCTTTTGCCAAGCTGAGTGTAATTAGAAAATTATAGCTGTGTGCACTAACAGAAATTTGAAAACGAAGTATTAGCATTCCTATTCTGGGAAGATTCCCTCCACTTTGTATTTTGTGTGTGTGTGTGTGGCGGGGGGGGGGGCTAGTCAGTTCATGCCTATCCTGTCTGTGTTGGGATTAGGGCTTTGAATTGCCTGTCCCTTGTTTGGGAATGTTAGAATGATGACCAACTGGGTAGTTTTCTTTGCAGACAATGATTTTGAAAAATTCACTAAATATCTTAAATGGCATCTTTCTAAGTATTTTCAAAGAAAATATGAATTGACTCTCACTTACCAAATAAAGCTTATTGATAAGAGAATAAATGTTAATTGTAATTAGTTATAAATATGCAAGTATATTTACCTATATTATGCTGTTTCAAAAAGTAATAATAAAATAATATACATACATTTTAGACAATTAGGACATGTAAAAAGATAATGAAAAGACCTAATTATATCTAATGGCTCCATTATGGGAAAATTCATTATTAATATTTTTTTGTGAAACTTTGTCTTTTCTGGTTTTGGTGATGGGGATAAAATCAGGACATCCACAAAGAAGGCACATTCTCTGCCACTGAGCACATCTATGCAGTTGGGTTTGTGAGAGGGGTCTAACTTTGTATCCCAGGTTGGCCCTGCCCACACTTTATGCATGGCATTTCTACCCTTGCTCCATCCCCAGCAACCCAGCGTGGTGACCTTGTCACTACCTGCTTTAGCCACACTGTGCCTTCTTTCTTAAGTTCTTCCTTAGTCTCTAGCCTCAGGAATTCTTTAAAGTCATGCTTCTAGCCAGCATTTTTGTTTGTTATATACTTATAAAATATATAGATAATTGGGATACATAAAGATATAAGAAAAGTATAAGCTACAATCCTTGAATTTCCTTTGTATCTTTTTATTGATTAAATGTGTTCTTTGATGATTTCATACATGTATTTGAAGTACTCTGGCTAGTCTCTCTCCCTTGTCTCCCCTTATCTTCCTCCCTCCCTAGACACCTATGAATTTCTACCAGTTTCTTTGCCCCAGATTCATAACCTCTGGTTTAATTTTGTGACACATTTTAGTTTAGCCAGGATCATCTGTATGAACATCAGATGGGAACTATCCTTTGGAACCTGGTGGGTTCACAGTGACTACCCATCTAAAGGCAATTGTTTACTCTCCTTCTTCTTGAATCAATCAATAATAAACAGTAGTGACAGACGAGAGAGGTGTGGCCTCCCTGCCTTATTCTGCCAGGCTAGAAAGCAGCTGCTAAGTGTGCTTGATTGCAATGACTGTGTCTCCCCAGGAGATGGCCCTCCCCCCCCTTCTTTCTGTCCTCTCTTGCAGTGTTCTTTAAGTCTGCTGAGCACTCAATTGCTGAGCCATTTAATCTTAGCACCCTGTGCAGCCAGGAGTCTCTGTATACAGTACGTTCACTGCAAAGAGAAGTGATTCTCTGATTAAGACTGAGAACAGAATCTGTCTATGGCTGGAAATAAATATTCAGAAGGGAGTTTGACACTATGTCATTTAGCAAAAGAACTATATTGAGTTCCCACCTGGAGCCTGTGATCACTCCGGCTATGAAATTTTGAGCAGTTTTACAGTACAGGATATGGATTCCCTCCTGTAGTGTAGGCTCAAATCCAATCAGAAAGCACTTAGTGACCCTCAAAGCAGAGCGTCACTACATTTTTTTGTTACTGCATTCATTTCTCTTCCTCCTACATTGGGCAGATGTGCCAACATTCCCCTCAGGTAAACTCAAATTGGAGTCTGGGAATTGCTGAGTTTCTAAGTGGGCATTGGTATATGGACATTTTGAGAATCCAATTTCAAATGTTCTTCTTCTGTGTATGTTAACCTACTTGAGGATGTTTCATGCATATTCTTTCTTCTTGCCTGGCTTTTAGAATAGACCTCTGTATAATAATTCTTCATGTTTTGTGCTGTGTGGCTACATTGTGCAGATTGACAATCTACTACATTCAACCAAGAGCTGTTTGTTTGCATCTTTATTTATTCATTTGTTCATTTATTCATCATTTACTCATTTCAGATTTCCCCCAATATTTGAGTAATTCTTTGAGAAATATATACAAAGATTTTTTGAACATATTCCCTTATCCCTGAATGCTCCCATGACCACTTTCTCTACCTTGCCACTCCTTCCCACTTGACTTTGAGATTACTTCTTTATTCTCTATCCAGTCCAGTTTGTGCTGCCCAGTTAGTCTTGGGAATAGGACCTGCCCTTGTGAATGGCCAATCTATTAGTGGCAGGTTGTTCTACAATGATATAAAATGTCCACCAGCAATGTCCACTTCAGATACACTTTATAGCCAATTGAAAGCCTTAATTCCAGACAGCTGAAACAATACTCCTACATTTGGGGACTCAAGTATAGCCCTGAGTATTAGAGCAATAGGCTTGTAAGGACAAAATCCAGAGTTTGTCTTCCTTGAGTGCCACAGCCCCTTTTTTGTCCCTGTCTGTGTAGAATGGGTCTCTAGTTGCAGGTGGGCAAGGAGTCGGCAAATGACAAACAGAAGTGACATGAGAGTGTGTAGAATCTGAATGTAATGTCACAAAGTGAACACCAGTCTTATATAATACAGAAAACAAAGGGGTAGGATGTCAGAGCAGGCAAAGAACATTGAAGTTATCTGACACAAAACAAAGGAATGACTTCAAAAGGACTTAAAGGAACCAGGTAATATTTACAGTAAAGATAAAACCACCCTGCCTAGGGTAGCTAATGACAGGTAAGGATTTCACACCCTAGTCACAATTTGTGCTACTCCTTTGAGCCTTGTGAAAGCTAGCACCAGGGGGTTCTGCTCTAGCAGACCTTCTCATGAATAATGCAATACCACAAACCCCCTATTTCCTAGGCCTTGGTACATTCTTGCATATGAAGGTAACTTGGCTTCACTTTTAAGTATTTGTAGGGAATCTCCATTTGTCAGAAAAATTCACCAACTTGATTCTAATATGCAATGTAGCCTGCTATACCTGGCTGTACTGAAGATTCTAAGTATACTTTGCTAAGCTTGCCCTGAGATTTCTAACTCTTATCCAGAAAAATACGGTAAGAGAGCATGCAAGACCTTCCATGATATTGCAGGGACAAATCTGGGGCATTCTAGCTATGGGAACGCCAAGGTCCCAGGAGGCTGAGTTTCCTTGAAACTCTTTGCCTCAGGACTGCTTCCAGGTTTTTAGGCCTGTCAAGTGAGTCACTATTGGAGTGGATGTAGCACTTGAGCTTGCAGAGGTCTTGTGAAAGATGTCACAATCTGTAAGGAAGTCACAAGCACATCTGCCCTGTTGTGTCTGAAAAAATATTTTTTTCCTCAAGGTCATCTACCACCTCTGCACTAAGAATCTTTCCAAGCTTTCTTCCAGGCCCTTGGAGTAATGTCCCACTCAGAACCAAGCATTCCCCAGTCTTTCATTCTCTGCTTGTTAAACAGTTTCTAAATTCTGGTCCTGAGAAACTAAGTTTAAGTAAAAAGCAACAATCACTTTCTCAGAAAGAGTGTCTCCTCATTCTTCGTGTGCCAAAAAAAATATATAAAATAAAATAAAAATAAAATATACTAAAAACCACAACTCAGATTTGAGATTATTGTATGTTATAAATCAGTGTTTTTGCTGGGCATACAAACTTTTCTTCCCTTAAGAACAGAGGGTTTTTTTTTCAGACAGAAAAAGCCTTGAACGCTTTCCTACCAACACTAATTCATGAGCCTATAATTATTAACTTAGTGTGTCATGTCATTGGATTGTTTTATGTTGAAATGTTTACTTTTAAAACCTGTTGTTTGAATGTCTGATGGAGTTTCCTAAAAATGGTGAAAAGAATTTTGGTTTGGATTTGTGACAGAATCCCCCACAACTTCTGGCGCAGTCATAAACATGTGTCTGCCATTAGCACTGCGTATCTATGAGAGAGAGCTTTGTGCACTGACAGTCATAAGATGAAGACGCAGCATTGAGAGGCACTGGAGGTGCTCATGTTTTAGTTATGCTTCATTTACTATGATAATCACCACAGCCAAAAGCAATGTGGGAGGAAAGGGTATGGTCTAGCTAAAAACCCTCGGGACATACTCCACCATTGAAGGAAGTCAGGGCAAGAATTCAAGGCAGAAACCAGGAGGCAAAAACTAAAGGAGAGATCATGGAGAAATGTCAGTTACTGTCTTATGCCCCGTAGCATGCTCAGTCTGCTGTCTTATGCCATCCAGGACCAGAGAACATGTGTGGATCCTTCCATATCAATGATTAATCAAAGAAATGCACTAAGACTTAGCACTAAAGCTTAGAAAGACAGTGTCCCAAGTGATATTCTCTTTTCCTAGATGACTCTAGCTTGTGTCATGTTGACATAAAAGAAATCAACACACTCTCTGTGCCATATATCAAATATTCAGCCAAGATTTAATTCTGTATATAAAAGTAAATGAGCATATCCAGCTCATTAGTATGTAAATTTGCTTCCATTTCAGTAAATGGTAAAGTTATATGTGCATGAAAGAATTAATTTGAAAGAAATTTTTTATGATTTGTAATCAATAAATCTCATTAGAATACCTAGTTCATATACTTGAATACCTGGGGTCATGTAAGATTTTCATGGGTAAAAAAAGTAGAAAAATAGAAAAACCATTTACAAGCTCTGATCCAATCAGGTTATGGGCTTATTGATTTTTCAGTAACGTGTTTGCAGTCTACTTTTTTTTTTTTTTTTTTTTTTTTTTTTTTTTTGCGGTACTTGGTAGACTTACAAGGAATTGTAAGTCATTGCTGGTGGTCACATAACTCAGTCCTTGTCTAGCATGGTTGATGGACACATTTCTAAAGAAAGCCCAAATGTAAATCAAGCCTGTCTGAACCCTGGGTTTGTGAACTGGTAAGGAAGTTATCACACATTCATGAAAAAAAAATTGTCCCAAGTATAAAACAATTTATGTTTACTATGTATTAGTATTTGTAATGTACATGTCACTTTTGCTGGCCATGCACCCATAACTATAAAACTAATTTGGTCTGGACTTTTATGGTCAATAGAAATAAAATATTTAAACTTCAATTTATGCGTGCAGCTATTTGCAAGGATGTGACGAGTGATCAGTTGAAACCTTTTAACTATAACTTTCTGTAGCGCTGTGAACTTTTAACTTGGAAGATGATTCTGAAGGTAGAGGCAAAGTCCTTATAAAATATGTTATGAATACTAAAAGAATGATGGGATAAATGATCAAAGTCCACCTCTATGTTTGTGACGTTGCTACTACTAAGCTGCCGTGTTTCTATTAAAATCAAATGGGAAGTAGGATAGAAGAAGAGAAGATATGCGGCATTTGGTTTTGCTCATTCTGCTTTATAGAGCATAATGTATTTAATTATAAAACCTAAGTAGTATTTTTTTTTCTAGTGGGTTTTAAAAGACTCACTTGTTAAGAAACCCATAAATATCATTTCTATCAATAGGTAGAAATGAACAATCAAAGAATCTCAAAGAAAACAGAAATAGGGAATTTTTCAATACTACTTCAAGATTAGCAAAGGGCTGAAAACACCACATAGTCTTTCTCTGATATGTTATGCTGTTATATGAATGTGTGCAATAAAATGTGCTCCCTGTAAGCCTTGTTTATTCAAAAGCAAAAATGCAGAGAATTTCAGCAGGAAAGTAGTAGCATAGGAATTATATCTTTCCATGACTTCCTCAATGACAGAGTAGTGCCAGAAGCTTGGCTTCCTTTTCCCACTCTCCATACTCTCAAGGCTTTACCACACCTGGGACTTACTTTGCCATCTATCTCCATGCCTGTTATTTAAAATAAGTATCCATGTCCCTTCCATCTTGTCATGATTTTAGTTGTCAACTCAACACAATCTAGAAGCATCTGACAAGAGATTCTCATGAGAGACTGTTTAGGTCAGTTTGGCTTGTGTGTGTTGTAGGGCTGTCTTGTTACATAGATTGAGGGGAATGCATGCTCACTGTGTGAGTACCTTTTTCTGATTTGGGTCCTTGATTATGTGGGTGAGGAGTGGGAGAATAAACCCAAAGAAGGCTGCATACTTTCCTTTCTCTCTGCTCTTGATTGTGGATGTGACATCACTGAATCCTTCCTACAGTGATGGACTGGGGCCTGGAACTATGAGCTAAAATAAGCCATTATTCCCCTAAGTGGAAATGGTACTAGAACATTTCTCTATGAGCCTCTAGGAAAGAATAGAACTATAGAATTTACAGAAGGATACAAGACTCAACATGAACCTTTTGTATCTCTTCAGATATTCCTTGTCTTATCAATGCTTCCTCTCTTTCTAGATGCTCCAGAGACGAATATAATTTTTAAGATATAAAATTCATAGGAGATATAGAATATGAATTTGATTTAGAAGAGTAAAGAGAAACTAAATACTGACTTTTTTTTTTTTTTTTTTTTTTGGTTTTTTGAGACAGGGTTTCTCTGTATAGCCCTGGCTGTCCTGGAACTCACTTTGTAGACCAGGCTGGCCTCGAACTCAGAAATCCGCCTGCCTCTGCCTCCCAAGTGCTGGGATTAAAGGCGTGCTCCACCACGCCCGGCTTAAATACTGACTCTTAAATGTCAAAAAATCCTACTTGTATGTGTGTGTGTGTGTCTTATGGACAATAGCAGATAACAAATGGTTTCTAGATTTGATTTGCTACACATAAAAAGATATGACAAATTTTTATTATGCCAGCACTTAACAGTCTTTGCAATTATTTATATATAATGGATATTCACTTTTAAAATAATGAATATTCCTTAAATACCAAGTTTAGTTTTGCAAAGTAACACTACAGCTTTACCTCAGACAATAAATAACAAAACAAGAAAACCTACTGATGCTTTCTAAGACTGGCAAATCTAATTTGATCACCTTATTTGAAATTGCATAATATCTTCTTTCTGCAACCCTATGTTATCAACCAAATACTTACTATGATCTATCAAATAATACACTGTTATTACAAATACAAATATTTATATTTGTAGTAGTAATAAAAATATAATACAAATACAAAATATTATGTTGCATAAACATCACATAAAAGAATACAAATATAAATTATAATACAAATAACTATTTCTGTCTTCTCTTCAAAGGAAAAGGTCCCATCTTACCTGTATCTGTCGCTCAGAGGCACCTTTGAACTTTCTATCCCTCAGCATCCATTTCTATATTGTAAAATCACGATGTTACCTAAGTTACAGTTTTTAATCATAAGATACCTCATATAGATAAATTTTCTAAACAATAAAGTGTTATAGTTATCAAAATTTCAGGATTTTTTTCCATCTTTGAATTTCTTCAAAAATGTTGCTCATACACTCAGTGACAGACATCCCTGCAAGTTTTCCAGAACCGGCTTGAAATTAAAAGAGGGAACCCTTATTCTGAAAAGTTGTACCTTTTGGGTAGCACTAGCAGAACACACAGTTAAGCAAAGGAAGCATGTGAGAGAGCTGCGGTTCTGATTAGTGGGAGTGAGCTTATAATGTAGTGACTTTAACTTCAGCTGAACCCAGTTCATAGCTCTTGAAGGCCGAGGACATAGGCTTCCCTCTCATCCCTGCAGAGCATTCTCTTCTCAGTTCCTTCTTGTTCCAGGTCTTTTAGAGCCAGAGCTCCCACCCCTGCTACCTCTCAGCACCGTCCTTTGTGTCTCTTGTGTTCTGGCTATTGTGACCTCTGTCCTGAGCCTTGGACCTGCCAAGCATGTTCTTTCCTTGGAGTGTTTGTATTGTCGTTTCTCTGTATGGGAGCAGTTAGCTCCCTGACCCTTAAGTTACTTTCCTCATAGCTAGTCTTATCAACAAAATCTAATCTTATCACACTATTTGAAATTTTATATCTTCTTTCCACAACCCTATGTTATCAACGTATTTTTTTCTGTCTCTGCCTAAAATAATTACCATGATCTATCAAATAATACACTGTTATTACAAATAGAAATACTTATATTTGTAATAATAAGGAAAATATAATACAACTACAAAATATGATATATTATATTGCATAAATATCAAGTAAAAGAATACAAATACAAAATCATAATACAAATAATTATTTCTGTCTTCTCTTCAAAGGAAAAGGTCCCTAGGCTTCTACCTCATGGATGCACCAAAGTTCCTAAGGACCATCCAATTAAGTCAGAGTGTTTCCCCAAACAGGACTATTTGTTTCAGTGTTGAGATCTCACATAATTTCAATCTGCAGCACAAGATAGATTCTAGACTGTAATACATATTGTATCAATACATAACAAACCACAACAGACTGGATTGGGTAATGGTTAGTCTTGACTCTTAACTTTGATTGGATTAAGAAATACCTTAGGTTAGTAAAGTACAATTCTGGGTACATCAGAGAGCATTGCCAGAAACATTAGATCATGAAAATCCTAATCTAATGAATGCTTTTTAATCTACTGACTGATGAGCTTTAAACTTGATAGGCTCTTGTTGTTGTTATTGTTGTTGATGTTGTTGATGATGTTTCTTTTCAGAGAGGATTTTTTCCATGTACCCTGGCTATTTTGGAACTAGCTCTAAAGACCAGGTTGGCCTCAAACTCAGATATTCACCTGCCTCTGCCCACTAAGTTCTGGGATTAAAGGTGTGTGCCACCATGCCTTGATAACACTTGAACAGTCTACTATAAAGAGAGAGAATTGTGGAAGGTAAAGCTTGGTTAGAGAAAATAGCTCACAGAGTACATGTCCTTGGGGGGCTACTACTGCCTTGGCCCTTCCATACAGTTGTGCTCTGTCCTTTCCATGATGATGTGAGCTATACTGCCATCCCCTCTGTTGCTATACAGGATTCTCTGCTTCCTGTCTTCTATGAGATCTATAGCTGCTGCTTTAACACATCCTGCAATGATTTGCTGCTTTGCCAAAACCCCAGAAACATGGAGCTTAGCTATTGTGAAAGATCATCAGAACACATAGGATGATTATAGCAAATAGTGTAGAAACAGAGGGTCAACAGTGGAAAGAAGCCACAGATCTAGCTGTGAGTCCCAGGTGGAGAGAGAGGAGTTAGAAACTCCTCTAAAGGAAAACCTAAAAACATATTAGACTATGGAATGACAATGCAAGAGAGATGGCTCAGGATAAAGAAAACTTACTGCTTTCCCAGAAGACACTGGTTCTATTCCCAGCTCCCACACAGCATCCTACAACCATCTGTAAACCCAGCTCAAGGGGATCCAACTTCCTCTTTTCCTCTCTGGGCGCACCATTCATGTAGATGGTGCACAGACATACGGACAGGCAAAAATATTCATATACTTTTTTTAAAAAAAGTGAAGAACATGGAAAGAGTTTCCAGGATCAGAATTTGACAAAAGTTAATATTGTGAAAACAGCTGTGTGAACGCAACCACAACAAAAGTTCCAATGACTTTCTCCACAAAACTAGAGCAAACAACTGTGAAGTTTATATGGAAGCATAATGGCTCCAAGTAGCCACAGAAATTGTAAGATAAAAGGAGGCTGTTCTGGAGATCATACAAAAACAGATTTTAAGCTCTGCCACAGAGTCACAGTGACAAAATCTGCAGGGCAATGGCACAAACACAGATACAGAAAGTACCTACTTATTTAACATAAATATCACCAAAACAACAACAACAACAACAACAACAACAACAACAACAACAGCAATAACAACTCAAAACCAGCCAGATCTTATGAAGATATTCTTGCACGCCAATAACTCTATATTGTGTCAAGTAGACATAAAGCTAGCTAGCACAGATGGCTTCTACTTCCATTCACTCTCCTATACGTCAATGGAAAGAGAGTTATTGAGAAGTCAGAAAAAGAACACATATACTATGTGTGGAAGAGTAAGTATAGATGTCAGACATTATAGAAAATAGCAAGCAAGTTTCCAAAAATGTATACATCTAATGTGATATACTAAACCTACTTTTGCATTTATATCCAAAGGAAATGAAGCCATCACATTAAAGATACTACTGAAAACCATCATATGAACATAGCACTCTTTATTATAGGCAATGATGTCATTAACATATTCCATCTACCCATAGATGAATGGATGAATAGAATATTTATATATGTGTACCTATATATAGAATGGAATATTATTCAACCATTGAAAGGATGGACTCTTATTCTAAAGGGCAAATAGATGGAAGTAAAAGGTATCTGTGCTGGCAAGTTTTATATCAACTTGATACTACCTACGATCATTAGAACAGCTGAGAAAAAATATCTCCATAACATCAAGATGTAAAAACACCTTAGGGTATTTCTTTAATTAGTGATTGATGAAGGGAGAGCCCAGTTCACTTTGGGTGGAGCTACAGTCATTTCATCTTATGAATAGTAAGTCTAACTAGGACAACATTATTTCAAGTAAAATATGGCAAGTACAGAAAGGCAAATGCCATTTGTTTTCTATTACTAGAGAGGAGTAAATATGGCAAGGAGGAAGATGGAGAAAGGCTTGATAATTATTATCAAAATACAGTTAGATAGGAAAAATTGCTTCTACTATTACTTATTCTAATAAATTGACTACAGATTGAATAAAATATTATATATATTTTATGATGGTCTTAGAAAAATGAACTTTGTACAATGAAAGAGTGATAAGAAAAAAACACAATTACTTTTATTTGATCACTATACATTGTCTACCTTAATAAACAGTTATATAGAATATATCCCATAAGTATGCATAGTATTCCATGTGAATTAACAAGAAGTAAATGAAAACCAAGAGTTATAAGAAACACAGTGTCCAAACCCATGACAACCTCTCTTAGTTAGGTGATAAAGAGACACTATGACCAAGGCAACTCTTATAAAGGACATTTAATTGGAGTTGGCTTTTAGGTTCAGAGGTGTAGTCCATTATCATCACGGCAATGAAGCATTACAGTGTGCAGGCAGACATGATGCTAAAGGAGAATCTGAGAGTGCTACATCTTGTTCTGCAGGAAGCAGAAGGGGACTGTCCCACAGATGTAGCTTGAGCATATATGAGACTTCAAAGCCCACCTCCACCGTGACACACGTCCTCCAGCAAGACCACACCTTCTAATAGTGCTACTCCCTAAGGGTCAATGGAGTCTAATTATATTCAAACTAGTACATAGGCCAAGAGAAAATGAAGTGAGGTTTCTAAGTTGCTAACAAAGAAAAAGTAAAAACCCTGTTAATGCAGAATATTGTGTTTGATTTTGTTTTTAAATGAATGAATGGAAAGGTGACAGGACAGAAGAAATTAGTATTTACCCAAGGAGTGATGGAAACTTGCTCATATATCTTTTAATCTAGAAAAGAAAACAGATGAATTGGTAGTGAACAAGCACAATTTAAATAGGATCTTTGCAAAGTAGGATATCCAAGTGGCCAAGAAATATTTTAAAAGATACTCAGCCCATTCATAATGAGTGAACTGCTACTTAAAACCAAACTGAAATTCCCAGGATATGTTTAATTAACTAAAGTGATAGTAAAATATTTCTGTAACTATGTGGAGCATTGCACTCCTCATCAAATGTTAAGAGGATTATAAATGGAACAATTATTTTAGACTGTATTTTCAGTAGAATTAAATGTAAAGTCACCGGATGATCCAGTGCATGCATCCAAAATCATATTCATCCAAAATATGCATCCATATGTCTTATGAGAAAAAAATTGTAGATTCAGTAATCATAAACTAATTTAGGGGCCCCCTAAGTGTGTGTTAATACTGTAATGAGTCACTATCTTAGGGTTTCCATTGCTGTGAAGAGACACTATGACCAAGGTAACACTTATAAAGGAAGACATTTAATTGAGGTTGGCTTACAGTTTCAGAGATTCAGTCCACTAATATAGTGGGAAGCAGGGCATCATCCAGGCAGACTTGGTGCTGGAGAAGGAGCTGGGAGTTCCACACCTTGATCCAAAGGCAGCCAGAGAAAGACCATCTTCTGCAGGCAGCCAGGAGGATGCTCTCTCCCACCCTGGGAAGAGCTTGAGCCTAGGCCCTGAAATCATCTTTCCCCTTCTCCTCCATCCAGTAACAAACTTCCTCCAACAAGGCCACACCTCCTAATAGTGCCACTTCCTGTGGGCCAAGCATATTTAAATCATCACAGTACACAATGGTTAAAATTAGACTATGATTCTCATACACTAAAAATACAGCAAATGATGTCACAGATGGGTCTTACAACCAAGATTTTGGTGAAAAAAAAAGTGAGATAGATCAATCACGACAGGACCCTACTCACATAGAGTTCAGTATCAGGGAAAACGAAAGCTTTGTCTCTGGTCAGGTAATCTCTGGAAGAGAGCAAGGCAGTGATACAAGAGGTCATGCAGGGTGCCCAGGTGCTCGCTTTCCTGGTTGTGTGCTGCATTCATAGTGTCATAATTACTTAACAAGTATCCTTAGATCATAGCAACTTTCTTATGTGTACTAGAATTCAACGATGCATCTTTTCTGCAATAAAGTGCATCAAAACAGAGTACATATATGTTCTAAACTTGAGTAAAAGATTTAAACATCATAAGAATGTGACTATTTATTGTTCATTTGTACCGCATGTTTCCCTGGATAAGTAACTGGTAGATTTCAGGCTTGGGATGGGCAGCCCTGTGGAACCTGCGGTTGAGAGATAAGTGCCCAGAAAGCAGTGTCCCTTTGCCCTTTCACAGCATCCTTTACCTGCTTATTTGCTGCTTCTTTCCTGCTGATAGGTCTCTGGTATTAACAACAACTAAACAGGCAGCTGCAGCACCCACAAAGGCATGCCTTGGGTTATCCCTTTATGATGAAACATCTTATTTTTTTTTATTAATTCTTGTCCTCCTGATTTCAGAGAAAGACAGAAGGCGCTGCCTTGTAGAGTCTTATTGCTGAATATTGTAGAGTCTTATTGCTGAATACTCTGCTGTCCATTTGTCAGTGATGGGAGAGCTTGACTTTTCTAAATATGTGATAATTATAATAATGGCCATGCTCATTTGTCCAGCATCTTATGAAACATTTCCATATGCATTATTGCACTTGTTCTTCATGGCAGTCTTGTCAAAGAAAGTGGGGCAGGCTTTATTATCTCCATTATTTTTGAGAGGAAAGAGTTCCAGGGACATCTTACAGAGTAACTGCTTTATCTGAAATGAGTACGGGATGGGAAAGCTTTAATATCATTGTCTGTTTTGATTTCCCTGGAGGCAGCTTCTTAGCCAAGGACACATTTGCACAAACTTCCTTTAGGAGAAGAAAATATCAGTCAAGGAATGGAGAAGGGATAGAGGGTGGAGAAGAAGACCACAGAGGGACGAATTTTCAAGGCTTACCACTGAGTGCTGGAGAAATCCAATTCTGTTCTGAATAACAGAATCATTCATTCCCTTTGGAATTATCCCACCCAAACAGTAAAAGAGCGAAAACCTGGGGAATGATCTCACTCATGCTGAGGGCTCAAACTTTACCATTTGTGGCCTGTTGTTTTGATAGACCATGAGGAGTTTGGAGATCAAAATGTCCTCAAGCAAATGAATGCAGGTGCTGGTAGTTAGAAACCAAAATAAAGGTTTCTCTCTCTCTCTCTCTCTCTCTCTCTCTCTCTCTCTCTCTCTCTCTCTCTCTCTCTCTCTCTCCCTCTCTCTCTCTCTCTCTCTCTCTCTCTCTCTCTGTTTCTCTCTGTGTGTGTGTGATGAGTGGGAAATTATCTTTCTAAATCTTGTGAATGAATGTATTTCCTGTTAAGTATGGTTGCCTTCTCTGTGCATGTATTGTCTCTCTCTTCTTTTGTTTGTTTGTTTGTTTGTTTGTTTGTTTGGAGACAGGGTTTCTCTGTGTAGCCCTGGCTGTCCTGGAACTGACTTTGTAGACCAGGTTGGCCGTGAACTCAGAAATCCGCCTGCCTCTGCCTCCCTAGTGCTGGGATTAAAGGCGTTCGCCACCATGCCCGGCGTCTCTCTCTTTTTACATAAGATCTTCCTGCTGCTTGGAGGGACTTCAGAGGTGTATATGATTAAGCTAGTCCAATAAAATCTGTGTGCTTTTTTCTAGATTCCTGGGAGAATTTTCCTACTGTATCCCAATGGTTACAGAGGAAAAGGGCAGTGTTGTTCCATCAGATGTGGGTGTCATCTTGACGTTAGAACTAGCGCCATCTGGATATGGATGAAGCCCATGATGTGGAAGTATGACATGCCATAGCTCTTTGGTGGCATTTTAATATCGGATAAAATCGACTTCCAACCCAAAGTTATCAAAAAAGACAAGGAGGGACACTTCATACTCATCAAAGGTAAAATCCTCCAAGAGGAACTCTCAATTCTGAATATCTACGCACCAAATGCCAGGGCAGCCACATTCATTAGAGACACTTTAGTAAAGCTCAAAGCATACATTGCACCTCACACAATAATAGTGGGAGACTTCAACACACCACTTTCTTCAAAGGACAGATCCTGGAAACAGAAACTAAACAGGGACACAGTGAAACTAACAGAAGTTATGAAACAAATGGACCTGACAGATATCTACAGAACATTTTATCCTAAAACAAAAGGATATACCTTCTTCTCAGCACCTCACGGGACCTTCTCCAAAATTGACCATATAATTGGTCACAAAACAGGCCTCAATAGATACAAAAATATTGAAATTGTCCCATGTATCCTATCAGACCACCATGGCCTAAGACTGATCTTCAATAACAACATAAATAATGGAAAGCCAACATTCACGTGGAAACTGAATAACACTCTTCTCAATGATACCTTGGTCAAGGAAGGAATAAAGAAAGAAATTAAAGACTTTTTAGAGTTTAATGAAAATGAAGCCACAACGTGGCTTTAACAAATTGGTGGCATTAACAAATCCCTGTGGAAGGAGAACTAGAACCAGGCTAAAGAAGTTGTACTTCATAACTAAGTAAAATAATTCTCTTTACCTTTTGGTAAGACAAATCATTTCTCTACAGCAGGGTCAGGGGACAATTGGTGGGAATCAGTTCTCTCCTTATACCATGTGAATCTCTGAGACTGATGGATCTCATGGACCTTTCCACCGAGGCATCTTATGGCCCCACTGTGGGGAGGATTCTAACAGATCTGAGATGTGCATCTCCTAGCACGAGGCACTATCTTTTGTAAGAGCCATTCTTCTTTACTACATTGCTAGGAAAAAATACTTCCAGTTAAACTAAGGATCAGTGTTTTCCAATCTCTCTCTCTCTCTCATCTCATCTTTTCATTTTTACACCCCACTAAACGAAGCTATTTAGATATAGCTTGTTGTAACAGCATTCATTAGGAAGGGCATCTAGTGAGAATAAATTAAACTATAAACTATTCTCACTCAGAAATAAGATCTTCTGAAGTTGTCTCACCAATCATCATTACCAACTTTACAGACTCCCTCTTTATGAAAAAAAGAGTTTGGACTTGAGCGTTATACTGAATGGAAGTAAAGGTAGGAACTACAATAATAAAATACATGCATAATAATAAAATAACTCATATTCTAAACATTTCCAAATTATATGAAGTATGTTTATAGAGCAATAATAAAATGTATATTAATTTTACATAATGAGATTTTTGTAATCAAGGAAGCATAGAAAAGCAAATTAAACTTTCACACTAAGAATAAAATGAATGCATTTAACTTGCCACAGTCATTACACACACACACACACACACACACACACACACACACACATACACATATACATACACACACACACACTTCTTTATGTAAAGTTTAGACTATCAAATATTCAAATTGTAGTTCTATTAATGAAAAGAAGTATTTATTAATGATAATATTAATGTTGGTATGACTAAATCACTGAAGTGTGCATATCAGTGACTTATGTTATATTTTAATGAGCAGTATTTTCTGAATACCTAATAAGAACAAGCAACTGCTGCCAAAAACTTAAGCTTTGTAAACACTCATGGTGTTAGTTTTTCTTCTTTGAAGTGCTTTCTATATTTACAGTGCGAACACATTTATTTGCCAGGATAAGCTTTACACTGTAATGAAAGTTCACCCCAGATTACTGAAGCTGAAACATTAAAGCACACACGTTATTTTGTTATTTATATATCCAGTGTCTTGGGTATCAGCTGGCTGTCTGGCCCCTCACTACATGCAAGGTAATGAGATTAAAGTCCCTTTTCTGCCCCTTTTCCCTTCTGGGAAATACACATATCTTGTTGATATCTTTCAATCTCAATACACAATCCATCTTTCCCTAAAGATAAACCAGTGTGAACACTGATTTCTGCACCAAGCTTGTAGTCAGAGGTGTCCTAAAGTCCTAAGCTTTGACTGGTCCAAATGTTCCAATCCCTCTCTACATCCTGTAGTGTAGAATGAACTGGATCACCTCTGCGACTGAGTCTTCCATCAAGAAGGGAAGAATTGTGGGCACATCAGTGCTCCCATTACCAACACTTTGGATGTCCGGCAGTCTCTGCTCTCTCTTGTACATTGTCATGCCCTCATTAACTCTCAGGCATCCTTGTCTCCCACTGCTTGCTGGGAAGTTGCCTTTCTGCTAATGCTCTCTCTGCCACTTTTCGAAGGTGACTTTTCAAGCATCTGCTCTCTTGAGAGCTGTATGGCTCTCCATCCTTCAGCCTGTTTCCTGCCTGTGGAAGTTTGGAGGTCTAAAGTCTGTCATGTTTTAAATAATCATGCACACTTTTTTTTTCTGCCAAATTCATGTCTTTTGTAAAGAAAATAAGGATTTGAAACTTTCTCCTTGATATTCTCTCAGCCTTATTAGTTTGTTTTTCTCCTTGATCTCTGGTATTTCTTTACTTTCCTGACTTATATCTGTTGTCCCTAACTAGATGGTTCACATCTTCAGACCACTGGATAAATAGTTTTTAGGCATGCACTAAATCTAAGCTTTGTCCTGATCACTTTTATCAGCTATTGTAAAGAGTCTTCTTAACTCTTATCTCTTAGGGTTTGAGGGTCTGAAATCAATAAACTTTTCCCATCTTATGAGGCCTTGCATTTCTGTACTTTGTTCATTTTTTACTTGTGGTTCTTACAATTGCTTCTAAATCTGACTTTGGTCTAATAATAACTTACCAAATACAGCCAATGGCCTCATCTCAGACCACTGAGTACCACAGTGCACTTTGCTGGGCTTTGACATGTCTTCTTAGCCCACAAGTTCACTTTTGTCCCTTTCTGCTATCCAAATATTAAATTGACACTACATACCTTAGAGGTTTTTGAAGTCACCCCCACTAGTGTTTTTATTTTTTATTTTATCTTTTTTAAGATTTACTTATTTGATGTATGTGAGTATACTCTCACTGTCTTTAGACATACCAGAAGAAAGCATTAAATCCCATTGCAGATGGTTGTGAGTCACGACATGGTTGCTAAGAATTGAACTCGGGACCTCTGAAAGAGCTGTCCGTGCTCTTAACTGCTGAGCCATCTCTCCAGCCCTGTTTTTATAAGTTTTACAGCAACCATCAGGAGTACCACCATTTTTACTGGTATGCCCAGTCAGCTGAAGCCAAAGTAGTAAAGAAATGCTCAAATAGCAGAGGGTTTACCTATAAAGGTTTATTTTCTTGGGTATATGTAATATTCTGCTGTTATTAGTGACTTTCTTGGCTAGAGGCCCTCCATGAACTTACATGCATCACAGTACTGATATGATGAGTCTTACTGTTTGCAGCAGCAGAGGCAACCTCTGAAGGCTGACACCATCGGTAGCCCGGTAATAAAATGAGAACATCGGGGAAGTGGGAAGTGTTACATGAATTAAGACCTGTCTCTGTCAAACTGTACGCGTGTTTAACACACCATCCAGATAAGGCCAAGCCATCAGTATATGTGATGAACCTAAATAGTTTAAAACTAATAATTGCATTGAAGTTTTGTTTTCTTATAATGAAAACACTTACTGGAAAATAGATTTCTATATTTTGGTTCTGACTGAAATGTCTGTCATTTTCAGTCTTTTAAATTATTTAGGGGTTCAAGTTGGAGAGTCGACTCAGCTGGTAAGAACAGTGGCTGCTCTCACAGAGGGACCAGCTTTAATTCCCAGCCTCCACATGGCAGCTAACAACCATTGGGAACTCCACTTTTAGAGAATTCAAAGCACTTACCTGACCTTGACCAGGATCAGATGTGCACACAGTGCACGCACGCACACATACACACACACACACACACACATACACACACACACACACACACACATACACACACACACACACACACACAGACACACACACACACACACACACACACATACACACACACACACACATACACACACACACACACACACACACACATACACACACACACTCACACACACACACACACACACACATACACACACACACTCACACACACACACACACACACACACACACACAACCATACACACACACATATTCAGGCAAAACGTTCATAAACATAAAATAAATAAATATAGAACGGCAGACATTTCAATCAGAACCAATATATGGAGATCTGGTTTCTGATCAGTGTTGTCATATGGTTATTAAGGTAAACTAATTGTCACCTTGGTACAAAGTAAAACCATCCCAGAAAAAGCACATGGCCTACGGCTGTATTGAATTTCACTGGAGAACGTACCACAGAAAGTTTCGAAGGATGTTGAGTTCGGTCAGCAACTTTCAATTTGGTAACTAGGCTTTGATCCCCCCCCCCTTCCCGTCCCCATCCTACACAGGTGATCTGTATCCTGATTGCTCATGTCTAGCCTCAGGCCTCCTGATGCAGAGTAGTAGTTTCTCAGCCACAGCAGTTCATGGACCTTTCCTCTGCTTACCATCTAAGACATGTGTACAAATGATTACATAGATTTTGAGAATGGAGTCATTATGCACAGAGGCACAGCAGTTGGTAGGTCAAGAAATGCTGAGTTTTGTGAGTGAATGTTCCGACAACACCAGGTTCAAGGTGTCGAGTTTTGTCTCAATAAGTGGCTTTCTGGTCGATAAAGTGTTTGAATGATGAGAAAATGAAGTTTTGGATGGTGGTAGCACACACCTTTAAGGTCAGTATTCAAGAGGCAGAGGCAGTCTAATCTCTGTGAATGAGAGGCCAGCCTACTGTACAGCACAAACTCAAGGCTAGATAGGGCTACATAGTGAGAACGCAAATCAATAAAATAATTTAAAACATAAAATCCTTAAAAATTCTTTAGATTTTTTAAATTTTTTAAAATTAATTTGATTTTTAATTGAACATAGATTCTTCACTTAGACGACATATCTAGATAACGGTTTCCCCTCCCTCTACTCCACCCAGTGACACTCAATCTCCCCTCCCAAAGGCACAAGCGCTCTTGACCACTAATCCATCTCTCCATCCCCCACATTTCCTCCTGAAGAGCTTAGTTAATAAACAAGCAAACAGGTGATTTTGTCGTTCTTTCAAAATTCTTCCAATACGCTTAAGAAGCAATTGAAATAAACTCACTAGATGGTCTCTGCCCTCTGCAGAGAAGAACTAAGCACATATATGCTTAGGACGGCTTTAATTGTTGAATTTTGAACTTAATGTAGAGGAGCTACAGTGTTGATTTGTTGATCCATAAAATGCTCTTCACTTTCCAGCACCAGAAATGCCCCATATCTGCAGCTCACATTCCAGACGCCAGCGGTGTCTGAGCTGAATCACCGCTGCCCCATGGAGACGTGCTTGGCTTCTCTCCTCCTTCATTCACTCATTCACAACTCATTTCCTGGGAAAACCGCATCTCTGAGATTGCTCTTATTCCATTACAATATCAGTGCTGACTTGGTTGGCTTTTTTTAAAAAAGAAAAAAGACCTGCACCTATGTAAAGTTTTAATGATTTTATTATTTCAGAAACCTTGATTTCATTTGTTATTTTCTCCACTTAGTTAAAAAAAAAGAAAAGAAAAGAAAAAGAGGTTGGTTTATAAGAAAAGAGGTAGCTGGGTTATTTGTTTGTTTTTCTGTAATGTTACACAGAGATGTTACAAAGAGAAGGAATGTCTTTTGGAGTACGACAGCAGCACATAGCTGTGCTTATATAGTGAAATGACTGGCTACTGTGCATGTGAATGCAATTGTGCTCCTTACAGAATCTGCCATCAGTACAGGCTCCCTGGACTTCCCACTTGTTTCTGGCACATCAGCAGTCTCAGAGAGAATGTTTCTTTCCTTTCCTTTCCTTTCCTTTCCTTTCCTTTCCTTTCCTTTCCTTTCCTTTCCTTTCCTTTCCTTTCCTTTCCTTTCCTTTCCTTCCCTTCCCTTCCCTTCCCTTCCCTTCCCTTCCCTTCCCTTCCCTTCTCTTTTCTTTTCTTTTAACTTGTTTCTTTTTTAAAGCTTTTTTTTAAAAGACTTATTTATTATACATAAGTACACTGTAGCTGTCTTCACACACACCAGAAGAGGGCATCAGATCTCATTACAGATGGTTGTAAGCCATCATGTGGTTGCCAGAATTTGAACTCATGACCTTTGGAAAAGCAGTCAGTACTCTTAATCGCCGAGCCATATCTCCAGCCCCAGACAGAATGTTTCTTCGCCAAACTTATAGTCACTCTTTTCTGTATTTCCTGAAATTTAAAATTTTCTCAAAGTGTGCATTTCAAATCCCTGTGAAATGTTGTATACCACATGTGGCCCTCCATCTCTTTTCCTTTTTTTTCCCCCAGAGGAGGCCCTTCCATATTCTAAACCTCATAAAGAGACTCTGTCTCACCCCTCCCCCCAAAAAAAAAGAGACGCCACAACCATTTGTTTCTCTTAGTAGTCCATATCTATTAGTGTGGCTGGAACTTTTTTCCTCAGAAAGATGAGAACATGTGCTTTCCTTCTAAGGTCTCAACAACAAGCCAGAGTCTAGTTCCACCAAAGTCCACCCTTTGGAACTAATGAGATTATTTTCACATGTGGAGCCTGGATAAGGGATTCCTCACAGGAACACATGTGAGCCTAAAACAGCTGCATTGGAAAACCTTTACCCAGCACGGGAGCTGGCTTCCTTATGCTGGCCTATAGCGCTGTTCACCTAGTCATCCTCAGCCTATGCACTCTAGTCTCTCCCCAAGACCGGGAAGTGATACGTAATTAGGGAAGAGCTGAATACAAGTGGATGAGAGGAACAGTTGGGATGTCAGGTGAGGGAATGACCCTCCTGTCTCCTCCTCATAGGAACAAATGTCAATAGCTCACTGGACCAATGATAGTGGATTCTTCCAAGTCGGCACAGTGACTGTAGAGATGGTGGCAAGTTCATGCAGAGGTCAGTGCCATACAACAGATAGGCATTTTGCTATACACTGTGAACACCACTTTGTAAAATGAGAGGGTGCATGAACAAGAAGATTGATGAATAGAAAGTCAGGGCAAACAAAACAAAACAAAACAAACCCAAAACAAAAAAACAGTTATCCTGTGGACTCCTTGTCAATGTATAAACTGTCACCATAGTTTATTTTCTAGCCTGTTACATAACATTGTGTTCTCTATTTCAGCTGAGTGCTATCCATTGAGAATAGCTCTGCAATGTTCAAGAAACATTAACTTTGAACCTCTTAGGAAGATATTCACGGTAAAGAAGAGATTATTATTGCCCTTTAGCATGGAAACAAGTTTCCCAGGGATGTGCCTTGTTTACCCTGTGACTTCAGAAACAATTTCCCCACATATAATGACTCAACAGACCTGAGACACTTTGAAGGTGGTCTACAAAAGAAGAGCTGCCATAAATATTTTATCAGAAGACTTAAGTTTCAAAGGAAAAGATCGAAGGTAATCTTTCCTGGTGACTTTAGGAAGTCAGTAGCATTGAGAAGTGTTCATAGTTTAAGAACCATTGATCCACAAAAGAGTAGGAAGACAAAGGCAGTGTCATAGGGCATTTGACTTGGACAATTCAGAGTGAAGTACCTGCTCTTGAATTAACTCTTAGGCCTTAGGAAAGTCATGTCTATTCTCAGTACATCACTGTTGCTTTGCTGGAGTGACTGCACCATCTCTATGTTCTTCTTCACATTGTAGTTATAAATGTACTAAATTTTATATCTCTTTACTGCACTCAATTCTGAACTGATATATCACTAAAGTGACATTGGTCCCTTGGTGCCTCATTCATAGGACAACTTTCAGAATATTTGATGCTGCTGCCCAGGGAAGAATTTGCCATTTATTGAGGTATGACAATGTGCCAGCCATTGCATAATCAGCAAATGAAAAAAATGAATGCCTTAGAATCACTTCTTCCAAGTCCACTTAGGAACAACCCTGGAACAGGAAAAAACAAACCTTCAAAAGTTAATTCCTTTTAACTTAAAGTGGTCACCAGAGTAGAAAAGAATTCAAAGCAGAACCCATTCAAAGCAAATGAATTTAGAGCTGCATTCAGGAGAAGCTGAATGCACTATAATGGCACTATAATGACCAAACGGAAACGAAGGGTCGAGTTAAGGAACTGAGCAAAGAGAGAGCTGCAGTGACTCCACCACTGGAGGACTTTTAATGAGCTGGCACTGTGAATGCCCCTGTTAAGTTTCTCTCATCAGTCTTCCATTTCATAGTAGCCCGTCATATACAGAAACCATGAATATGTGCAGGCAATCTATAAAGAGCGGCTCATGCTGGATGCCACGAGACATGCAAGGCACCAGCAGTGCAATCCCAGCTTCTAAGTCTCTCTTGATTTAGAAGATGATTCAACTTAGGCAATATTTAAAGGTAATGGATACTACTTTAAAAATGTTAAAAAGTATTTTAAAATTCTGTTTAATTGGATTTTATTTGCATTGGCATTTTACCTACATGTATGTCTGTTCATCATTTGCATGACTTGTGCCTAAGGAGACCAGAAAAGGGTGTTGGACCTGCTGGGACTGGAGTTATAGATGGTTTGGGGTGTGGGTGTTGGGTTCTGAACCCAGGTACTCGCTACAGCAGCAATTTGTCTTGACTGCTGAGTCATCTCTGCAGGCTCTCCAAATATTACTTATTATTATTTTTTAATGGGAAGAGGTTAAGACTGAAAAAGAAGACATATATTGACACTGTATGAAAACCAGAGAGTTAGGATAGAACTACTACAACTCAGGAAAGAAAATTGGCAAGCAAGGAAGGCCTCTTATGCCTGATCGTCACGCCTCAGAGTCTATTGCCCTTGTGTCACTAGCATGTCGTCTCAGCCCCACTTCCCTTTATTTCTGTTTGCAGTTCTCTCTGTGATGATGGAATTACCAGATCTCTGGAGAACTAGTCTCATCTTCTGCTAAAACACGAGCCTTAAACACATATAAAGGAGCAAGAGGGGACAAAAGACTTTCTTGTGGAAAAGTCTGAAAAATGAAACCAAGCCTCTAGAGAAGAGAAAGCAAGTATAAGAGTTGCACTAAGGAAGACACTGAACAGTCTTACTCTCCAGGGGCAACAGGAAGCAGGTTTTCTTTGTGGTTTTCAGGGGAAAGAAAAATGTTTTCTAGTGCCCATATTTCTTTCATGTACATGCAAATGCGTGTGTGCCCTATGTGTATGTGTTAGGGTAGGGGCACTTGTGAGTAGAGTAAGGCCCAAGAAAGATATCAGGTTTCCTGCTCTATCAATATGTGCCTTATTCTCTGAAACAGTGTTCTGGTTTTGTTTCTTTGTTTTGCTGTCTGTTTCTATGCGTATGTGTTTACGATGTGTATACATGTGGGTATGCATTTACACCATGTTTGTGGGCTCATACATGTGCAGCTGTGTGCATATGTGTGTAGGTCTGAGGTTGATGTGGGAATAACCATCAATCATTCTTACACCTTATTCTTTGAGGCAGAAGCTTTAAATCAACAAAAGCTAGCTTATAAGGATAGTTTTACTTGCTGGATTGCTCCAGGAATCCTGTCATTCTCAGCTTTCTATACTACAATAACATGTGGGTTGCCATGTCCTCCTGACATTTAGGTGGGTTTTGGGGATCTGAACTTAGGTTTTTTTGACTTCTTGTAAGAGCTTTGACTGCTATAGCCATCTCTCCAGCTCCAAAGAGGGCTGATCACTGAACCTGCCACTAGTCTAGAGGCTATCAAGCCCCACTGATAGTCCTGCTTCCACACCCCCATGGTGCGGTAGCTATACACAATCTTTAATGAGCATCCCACCAGTGAATGGGGCTTCTCTATTAAAGTATTTGTGTCTTCATAAAGTGGACTGGAATGGGATCTTGGGGTCATAGTGAACACTTACAAGTTTAAGAAAAATAGTGAAACAGAGGGTTTAGAAATTGAAAGAATTAGATTTGTAGCTGGAGAGATGGGTCAGTTGTAAAGTGTTCATCTTACCAGCATAAGAATCCGACTTTGAATACACAAAATGACCTTTCTATACATATGGCTGCATAATTTGACTTTTCTTGTGTGTTTTTTTCATACGAGTACTAGAAATTGAACACAGGCCTTCCTGCTTGCACAGTGTCTTAAGGTTTTATTGCTGTGGAGAAGCACCATGACCAAGGCAACTCTTACACAGGAAAACATTTAATTGGAGCTGGCTTACAGGTTCAGAGGTTCTGTCCACTATTATCATGGCAGGAAGCATGGTAGCATCCAGGCAGATGTATTGCTGGAGAAGGAGCTGGGAATTTTGCACATTGATCTGAAGGCAACCAGAAGGAGAATGTCTCTTCTGCACTGTGTGGAACTTGAGCATAGGATCTTGAAGGCCACCCCCACAGTGACACACTTCCTCCAACAAGGTCACACTGTTCCAACAAGGACATACCTCTTGATAGTGTCATTGCACACAGAAAGTGGAATACTTGCTGAGCTCTCTTCCCAGACCAGGTATAATTTTCAAGACATACTATGAATCTTCTTTTTTAGTTTATCTTGAATACAAATCACGTATGTTTAAGCCAAAGGAACCTTGAGAATCTGAAATCACAGAGGGTACATATTCATTCAAGGTATTAGACTTAGTTTAGAATGATGCTGGACATGAATTTTTGATGTGCAACATCTCACCAGTTCATTAAAAGCAAGAAAAGCAAGTGACTGGTTATTTATTTATTTATTCATTTATTTATATTTTTATTTTTATATCCAAACCACTGCTCCCTCTTTCAGTCCCCCTTCAAAGAGTCCCTCCGCCCATCCCCTTCTCCTCTGAGAGTTTGGGGCCTCCCTGGGCGTCCTCCACTGTGGTATTAGGCGCATTCTCTCCCACCGAGGCCAGACAAGGCAGCCCTGTCAGGTATAGATTCCACAGAAAGGCAACAGCTTTAGGAACATCCCTACTCCAGATGTTGGAGACTCCAGATACATGGAGACAGAGCTGCACAGCTGCTACTTATGTGCTAGGGGCCTTGGTTCAGCCCATGTATGCTCTTTGGTTAATGGGTCAGTCTCTGGTTATTTGACTCTGATGGTCTTCCCTTGGAGTGAAATAGCAAAATTTCCTAAAATTCAGTATCAGAGAAGATTTTCATCTCCCTGACATCCCTTGGGTGCTCATTTCTTTTTCAAGCCATGTCTTAAAGTCTACTATAAGTCAAAGATTGATTAAATTGTGTATAGGACTATGTCACTTTTTACATTTATTTAATTTCTGACTTTTGTCATTCTGGTGAATTTTGAATTTGATCATTAAAACTATATATTCAAAAATATAATCCTCATCATAAACATTTGGGAAACATAACAGACTTCATTCTAATAATTGCATCACTCATATTATTTAATATTTTTAAGTTTTAATCCACATGAATATAGAAACACTGCTTTATGAGTATGGATCAGAGCTCACTGCAATATCCACATATCTAGTATAATGAAGTTCATTTAGTTTAATAGATATCACACAAGTGAATTTATCTCTTCATAAAGTGAAGCCTGGTCAGACTGGGATGGGATCTTGAGGTCATAAAAACAGTGAAACAGAGAGTTTTGAAATTGAGAGAATTAGATTTGGAGCTGGAGAGATGGCTCAGTTGCAGAGTGTTCATCATACAAGCATAAGGACCTGAATTTGAATACACAAAACTCACACACAAAAGCCAACCTGGCAGTACATGCCTGTACTTTTGGCACTGTAAGTAGAATAGTAGAGACTGGAGAAATCCTGGGCTACTGGCTAGCCAGCACATCCAAATTAGGAGGTTCCAGGTTCACTGAGAGGCATAGAACCTAAAGATAAGGTAGAGAGCAATTGAAGATCATATTCATTGGATCTCCCATTGCACACACAAGTGCACACATAAAGAGCTGAATGTATATATACAAGCAGGCACAGACACTCACACACACATACACACACACACTAGATAAATAGAAAGATAGATAGATAGATAGATAGATAGATAGATAGATAGATAGATAGATAGGGGGAATGTAATTAATAGCAAACCTCTTTATTTAATAATTTGCATAGGGGAATTTGTGTGTTGTCTGGAAACAATAGGGCTGGCAGAGTAACACTCTGTGTGAGGCTAGAAGGTAATCCAATTCATCACAGCTCAGTAGCTGCTTTTGGTTCAAACTTCTAGAGTCTCATACTGGGCATTGTATTAGGCATGCTTAAGTACAATACAATTTTTGAAAAAAGGGGTTTTTTTTGTGACAATTATCTCAACCCTATGTACACAACAAAGCTCAAAGCATGGCTACATCAGAAAAATGTACATGTGACCTCTTCCATAAAGGTGGGTTCTATAGATTGACTGAGAAAAAAAAGCTCAAGATAAGGATCTAAGGAGAATGGCTTAGTACAGGTCACAAAGCTGATAACCTCATCCATTCCAGCCTTTTGGGCATAAAGCAGGCTATACCTCTCTTTTGTTGAAGAGACAACCCAGTTTGTTTAACGTTTCTGGTTTCCCTATTACTTACCTGTGAGCACAAGGACCTCATGCTCTCTACAAATTTGAAGCACAACTCTTTCCCTCTACAATTCCCAATAAGATACAGAAGTAAGTGATCAAAATATCCCTTTAATTCCAATTCGAGGGGAAACTAACAGAGAACATTTAACTTTCCTCTAACACATTCACATTTAGGTCATCTATCAATGAGGAAATCAAGGGACTAGAGAGCAAAGTAAATAATCAATGGAGGATGATGTTAGTGTCCACACTTGTTACACAGAAAGACCTGTGCTAGGCTAATTCTATTCACTTATTGCTTATTTATCAAACATTGCTTAGTAGGTCCTATGTGCTAGATAGACTTATAAGCTTAGGGTTTTATACAAAAAAAAAAAGAGAAGAGAAGAGAAGGGGAGAGGAGAGGAGAAGAGAGGAGAGGAGAAGAGAGGAGAGGAGAGGAGAGGGGAGGGGAGGGGAGGAGAGGGGAGGGGAGGGGAGGGGAGGGGAGGGGAGGGGAGGGGAGGAGAGGAGAGGGGAAGAGGGGAGGGGAGGGGAGGGGAGGGAAGGGGAGGGGAGGGGAGGGGGGAGGGGAGGGGAGGGGAGGGGAGGGGAGGGAAGGGAAGGGAAGGGAAGGGAAGAGAAGAGAAGAGAAGAGAAGAGAAGAGAAGAGAAGAGAAGAGAAGAGAAGAGAAGAGAAGAGAAGAGAAGAGAAGAGAAGAGAAGAGAAGAGAAGAGAAGCCAGATAAACTAATAACCATTGGTATAGTTGACATAATAATTATGGTAACTAATATTTAGTTTCTCCCCATACAATTTTGCTCCTATATTGCACTAAGGACTATGTAAGACACTAGGAATACACTAGGGAACAGACAGTGGAAATTGAGATAATTACTTTATTTGTGTTGCCTTGTTCATCACTCAGCATCTGCTTTGTGAATGTGTGTTCATATCATCTCCATGTAGCTCAGCAGAAGCAAGTTGCTTAAAGGTGCACAGTCAAACACAGCTTAGATACTATACAACTGAGGGGTGGATTGTGGACAAAGTAAGTGTTATGAGGTGAGGTCGGTGTGATCAAACGCAGAGTCACAGAAGAATACTGTAAACTGGGGGGGTCTTCCTAGGAAGAAGATTTTACTTTTTCTGATCATAAAATTTGAGGATAAAAATTGCAATGTGTGAGATAGATGATTTCATGAAGAATTGCATGATCTATGTATGCTTTGATGCAGACAAAACTAAGTCATCCAATCATTTGCAAGGTGTTCTATAGCTTCCCTCAAGATATGGTAAAGAAGATTAAACAATGATTGTTCATGGATGGAGAAATTGGGGGGTATTGGGGATACAGTCACTAGATAAACAGGAATTCAATGGACCCAGTACAGCTGGGTGTAGTGCCATGCATTTGCAGTCCCAACATTGAAGGTGGAAGCAGGAATAAGAAGTTCAAATTCATCTTTGGCTGCATTAGAAGTTCATGGCTAGGCTAAGATGCATAAGACTTAGAGAAAGATGAGAAAACAAACTAACTAATAAAATGATTCGATTCATATTCAGAATTAAGATGCAGAATGTCTCCTTGGCATGGAACCAAGGTGGCAGATAGAAGAGACAGAGTGACAGCAATCCCACAGGCGAACTCTGGAAACACAGGAAACTCCTGAGTTTTGAACTCAGGTCTGAAAAGTGTACACCTGGTGGAGAAACAACAGCTGACATGGGGCATTCAGTAACCCTGTCTATAGAATCTATGAACAGCAAAATAGTACCTGAAGGAGGGGGATTTTTAAAATGTGAACAGGAAAGTCTTTTCTGTCCGAAACAAGAAGGTATACTGTCATAGAAACTTGTGCAGCAGAATATTTAAGAAGCAATTAACTGACAACATTGAAGATAGCAAAAACAAAAACAACAGAGCAAAACAAAACAAACACCAAGAAATATTTGAGCTGAAATATGCTGATTTGTTTAGAAAATTAAGTTATTACTGACATAAAAGGGTACCTCTTGATAGAATGGTTAAATAAACAAGGTTATAGAAGCCTGATATGGAAATGGCAGAAAATAAAGTCTTCATGAGAAGTAGTCTCTTTTTAAGGAAACCTTCATCTGAAGAAAAGATGGAAGATTATACCAATCAAGGAAGGGGATTCTCCATGATCATGGGGGCTGGGATTTTAAGGGCATGAGGAAAGGAATCAGCAAAGGCAGAGAGTGAAGCTGTAGGGTATAAGGGTAGAGAATCTAGCATAGACTCTCAAAGTAACTTCAGAAAGTGCTGCTGGCTCTGTGATACTTGTTTTCATGAAAAGTCTCTTAGTCTAACCTGGGCTTGAACTGTGTAGCCTAACCTGGGCTTGAACTCATGACCCTCCTACCTGAGCAGTCCATGTACTGGGATTGCAGGTATGAACTAACACAGAAAAAGAGCCATTAATCTCTATCTGGAAAGAACTCTTTATGGGATAAAAAGAGAGAAAATAGGAGAGGGAAGCTAGTAATATGGAAGACAAAGACTGGACAGGTTGGGTAAAACTATAACGTCTGAGAGATTAGGAAATTGAGGGTAATTACCATAGAATTCCCATGATTGAAGAGTTCTAGCATAATAAAATTACTCCTCTTTTTATTGGCCTTATAAGTCAATTAATGAATTAAATTATGCCAGTTCTATATGTGTGTGTATGTGAAGTATGATATATATATATATGAAATTGTCATAATTCAATGAATATATATCATCATCATATTTTACTCATATATATATGCAACTACCATAATTCAGTATATGTATATATAATTCATATATATATACATATATATATATAATCATACTTCACTCATGCTCACCATCTAACTATACACAAACCCTTCCCATGAATCCAGTTTCTATGTGAGAGACCTGAGCAAACGGATAAAAGCAGAAGAAACAGAAGAGGTACAGACATCTTACTGCTGAGCTCCCTATGACAGGATGGCTTCAAAAGGCTATTATGATGAGACTTAATGACTTCCATTCTTTAAGTAGGCTCAGCATTGTGGCTTGGAAGGTGACTTGGTTCTGTGACTGAACTCCTATGGGAATTGTTCAAGAATTGAGAATGCTATTAGATATTCTTGTACATCCAAGAACTCACTACCCAACAAGTGCCTCAGGTTCATTAGCTAACTTTTAAAAATGAAGGTATTTACAAATAGGTCCAAGTCATACTCTTCAACATTTATTGAGTAATTATAGTACTTCACTGAGTACTATGTTTGCTTTTCACAATTAACTCACTGACTTATTGCAAAATTATAAGTAGGTAGTTGTTTCATCAGCAGATTCACATCTAGCCCAAAGCTGATGATTCTGGAGGCTTGCTCCTTTTTCCAGTTTTGTTCAGTCTTGGATGCCAGCACATTAGGACAGTGACATTCACATTCAGGATGACTCACCCCATATTGGTTAATCTAGAACTGCCCTAACACACACACACACACACACACACACACACACACACACACACACACACACACACAAACACACACGACTCGCTAGTGGCATTTCTTAAGCTAACCAAGGGGACAACCAAATTTCTCTCTTTCCCTCTCCCTCAGAGATTTATGATCAATGAGCTCTTCAAACAAGTCACACATGTAACTGTGTGATAGAAACAGAAAGCAGGTGTGTTATCTTCCAGATTGTTTTTTTGTTTGAGGATGGCAATGGAAGCCTTTGTTTAAGGATATGCAACTAGAAGGTGGTGACTTTCCCTTACCCTGGGTTGTTGAATAATTGTATTAGTTAGTTGACTAAGCTTGAGTGGGTCTTTATTTGCTACCACAACATAATTTTACCACCCTGGCTATTGAGGAAGTTCATGACAGTGGATCACAGGGCTGTAAGTGTCTCCTAGTTTTCCTTTGAAACACTCAGTTGAATACAAATGTGCCTTTTAAAAACTGGCTGCCCAGTGATCAAAGTCCAGTTTCCTCCTGTGATCTAAAACCGAGAATTTTCCATGGCCATGTTAGAAATCTCTAGCTGATCTTTAACTCTCTCTTTTTTCTTGAGCCTGAGTGACCTAAAATGTATTTTCAATATAAAATGCCACATAGTTACTATACACGGTTTGTTTTCCAGGATTCGAATGGGGTATGAGGGCTATTCACTGTTCATGCTATAAATCTTTGTGCAAGTCAATCATTGTTTATAGCTGCTTGAAATGAGAGATAGGAAATTGTAAGAGGATTGGCTCCAAACTCACTCTTTTATAAGTGTGTGAAGAGCCATTTGATGCAAGAGTCAGTAATATTTATTGAATTTCCCAATGCAACTTTGAATTAGGAGTATGCAGTAGTTAGTCTTTATTTTCAACTTGACTGGATTTGGCTTGCCTCTGAGGGTATTTCCAGACCATTAACTGAGAAGAGAGGGAGGATCTACTTTTAATGTGAGGGCATCACCACATGGGCTCGGGACCCAACCAAAATATAACAAGAAAAGGAACAATGTGTGACTTCTCTTTGGGAGACATGTAACCTACAACAGACCAGACCATTTTACCCTCATCTATCTAGGTGAACTGAATGGGTGGGAGAACTATGGCAGCTATATCTCCAAGAAGTTTAGTTAGCCTTGACAATGACTAAGGAAAGCTGTATCCCTGCAGACAAACGCAGCTTGCAAGATATTGCAAGATATTCTTTGTGTTTGAATTCAGGGAATTTGGTGTAGGGAACTATGATCTTTCCATAAGAGCTTGAGGTTGTGTGTGTTGTGGGGCTGTGCTGTAGTATTGTCTAGGTCACAGAGAAAGCTGAATTCCTGCAGTGGAGAAGGATGTGCAATAACGTGAATTGGTGTTCTTTTGGTCCACCAGCAAAGAATTTTCCTTTAAGGAAAAGATAAAGTTTAGAACCATTGCCTATCAGGACACATTTCTGCCTTTGATTCGAAGGTGACAAAATACAAGAGGATTCAGCGTGCTTAGACTCCTGTGGTGATTAAGTCTTGATAGGGTAGTTTGGCCTCTAGTGCTACAAACACTTAACAGGAATATCAGTGAGTGTTTGAGCTGAGATTAGAGATCCTAGAACTCAAGACCCAAGATGAAAGATGCATTCCTGAGAAAGACATCCGGGCAGAAAAAGGAAACAAGAGGCACTGTGGTCCACTTACCAAGTTCAGTTTGGTGGGAGGCTGGGATCGAAGGTGAGTTAAGGGCAGGGATGTTGTGCCTAGTTCTAGCCTTGACTTGTTTTGGATACTGGAGGAAAGACTACATTATGGGATGGTACTTGACTGACTTCTTTTGCCACTGAACCCAAATTGGCTTTTGGGTTTCCATTACTAAGCCTCGTATAGTTTCTTTCTAGCAAGCCAGGCCAGACTAAAGAGGAAAAAGTAGTTGATGTTTTTACGCTCAGGCACACTTATAGTGGCTTACACATAAATTTCATGCTTAGCTTCAAGCCACTTCTCACTCTTCCATTGGCAGAAGCGGTCTGGGTTTTCTTGGGCGCCAGGAACCGCCCAAACAGAAGCAGAGCAGGGACTCCCCCATTTCTCTCTCCTGGCTCCGCCCAAGAGGGAGCCAGCGGAGCTCAGCTGTATGGGGAGGGGGTGGGAGGGCAACCAAGCAGCTAGGTTTCCCTGCAAGGAAAAACTAGCTCCATGCAGAGGTGGTGACGGAGAGGGGCACCGCTAATCAGCAACTGTAACCGGAAGGAAAAGAGATACACAGCCTGAGCCTTGGAGGGTGGCCACCCACCCGGAATCCCCGGCCCTCCCGCTCCTGCGTGTGTGGGCGGATCTGGAATCTCAACACAAAGGGAATCCTCGGCAGCAGGAAGTGCATCACGAATAAAGGGGACCGGGGCGGGGACAATGAGCCTCCTCCTTTCCCTTTCCACCCCGCCCTCGCGGAACCCAGAGCCGCAGCGAGGAAACCCCTAGAGTCCCTCATCACTCCAGGATCCCCAGGGATTGGAGCAAAGAGCCTCCGCCAGATGTTTTGGGGCTGCTTGCACCTGCTGCCACGCCCGGATCCTGGAGGAGGGATCCCAGCGGTTGCTGCAGCACCGCAGACACCTGTTCGCGTTTCCCTCCTTCTTTTCCGGGTGCAGCAGCACCTGGGCTTCTGTTTGTTCTCTCCTGGTCTCTTAACTTTCCCTTTCTTCCTTGCTAGGGCTTCAGTGGAACCAGGGCTCCGCAGGTCCCTTTGCCCTCCCGCAGGGATGCACCCTAGGTTTGGGTGGATTTCTTTCGGAGAATGTAGGTGGAGAGGGAGTCCCCTCCTGAGCCCTAGGGAAAGGGGCAGGGAGACCGCTTTTAGTTTTTCTGAAAAACCGGCAGTTCCTAGCACCCAACCAGTCGAGGGGCTGAGGGTGGGGTTGGGGGGACCCTTGCCGCGGTGGAGAGGGGATCACTTTGAAACTGTTTTTACACGAAAAAGCAAAACCAAAAAAAAAAAAAAACCTAACTCCCCTCTGTTAGTTCCACGTATTTTATAAATCAATAAAAATAAGCAAACTTTCTAGAAACACTCTATGCACACTTCATGGGAGAGTGGGAAAGCATTACCCATTTAAGAGGGGTTTTTCCCTTTTAGTTTTGGTGGTTGGGGGGACAGCAAAGTGAATTTGGCGAGGGAGTGTACCTGAATTTCCTTTCAGAGCTGAGGAAGGAGAGTTTACAAAACCTCACACCTGGAGAGACCCTGGTAATCAGAGTGGCAGGCATTCAGCTGACTTGGAGCTGGGAATGGCAGGTGCACCGGAAGGGGGGCACCTCCCTCCGGAGCCCCAGGCTGCCTTTGCTACCTAGGACACCACGCTGGGGTGCCTCCCCCTCCCAAGTTCTAGGCGGAGGCGGGTTACCTGCAGTGACCTGTCTCCTCCTCTCCACGACACCACACCCACGGGACTCTGGTCTCCCGGGAGAGGGACAGAGCTGGAACAAAGGGGTCTTTGTTCCCGGTTCCTGGGGGGCGGGTGTTGCTCTGGCTCGCGTTTCTCTGTTCCTCAGCGTCCCTGGGGGTACTCGAGGCTTAGCGCCGCAGTCTCCCCAGATGGGGCGCCGTCCTCCACGACCCTAGAGCGCGGGTCAGGGCGCGGCGCCCCGGGCCACCGTGAGCTCTCGAAGGCTCTACGGAGAGACCCTAGGGGTGTCTGTGCAGAAGGAGGAGGGAACGGCGGAGGACGCCTGGAACGAGGCGGGTTCAGAGCTATGATCACGGGCTGCTCTGGTCACAGTGCAGCGGCCAGGGAGTAGCTCCTTCTGCTGCCACCCCCTTTTTTTGCCCGGCCCCATCCTCTGCACGCCTGGCCCCCCGCCCCTGCCGTCATCACGCTCCTGGTGGCTTCTTCCAGCTTGGCACTTTCCTACAGAGCCATCCTTGTGGACAAACTTTGATGGGGAATTTCACACAGCGCTGGAAAAATGCCGGTTATGAAAGGATTACTGGCGCCACAGAACACCTTCCTGGACACTATTGCCACCCGTTTCGACGGAACACGTAAGTAGGGCTTGCCGGAGTTGCCCGTTTCCCTAGGATGGGTTTCTCTTCGACTTTTGCTCCCTCTCCTCTGTTTCCATCCGCGCAATAATTTGCCTTCATGTCAGGGTAGCCAGGGTATCTTTTAGTGGAGAAAGGAAACAAAATAAAACAAGATTCCCCCAACACACACACACAAATCATAAAAGCACTTGGTATTGGTTTAGGTGGATCACTTGATTGCCTAGGTCTGGAACACAGAAACACAGGTCTGAAAATGATCAACAACTCGCGGTGGGACCTGTGCTGTGCTGTACCTTGAGTAGCTTGGTGCAGGGTGAGATGCTGTGCACTTTATTTTTCTAGAGTTCTGACGCTGCCCGGGTTAGAGTTTGGAGGTTTTCCAGACTCCTATGACTTTTCATTCGAATTTAAGAAATCCTGCGTAGATTCATGGAGGCCAGGTGTGAGCTGTCCATAGACTTTTCTGAGTGCTGGAAGTCTCTCAGAATCTCCCCTCTTAACTCTGAAATTACCGCAACACTTGAGGAAAGACTATTGAAGAAGGAGGAGTTGAACATTGTGAAGACTAATTCGACCACAGGGAAAGTTTCAGAGTCTTTTGAAGTGAAATAGTATTGAATATCCGACTTCTTGTGTTGGACTGGGAAAAAAAAATTCTGAGTGCAGATAAGGTGTTTTTTGTCCTTCTGGAAAAAGCCCGGGATCTTTCAGGACCACGGTCAGGTCCTCTCCTCCAGGCTTCTTGTGCTGGAGCCTGGGAATCTTGTAATTGGTTATAGCCCTGTCCTTAAGAAATGCTGGCAGTAGGTCCCACCAGGATACCTACATCTTCATTATAGGAAGTTTCTGTGTGCTCGTGGCCCCTTTCCTGTCTGTTTCATAAGACTCATATAGACTCATTCATTCTAAAAGCTTTCTCAGCAGTTCAGGGTGTTTCTATTTTATATTGTGGCCGTGCATCTCTTGGAGCCCGTGGGAGATTTAACATCTCCTTCCACTTCCACACAGACTGTCTGGACGCGCAGACCCTTCTGAAAGGGTGGGATACAAGATTTTAATCTTTTGGAAGAGTTGGGCAAGTTTTACATGCTAGAAAGGTGAAGTACTCTTTGATTTTGTTTGGATTTTGTTTTTAAAATTTAGCCTCATCAAGGCTTGCTCACTTTTTTTTCCTTTTTTGTAGCTGTGTGTGTGTGTTTTTTTTTAAATACTCCTTAGAGGTATCCAGTCTTTACCTTTTCGTATTGTGTTTTATTAGATGACAATAAGAAAATTATTCTGGCACTGGTTCAAATCCCGTCCACTGACACCACCTTCATAATCAACACTACTGATTCTAACTGCTCTAAAGGTGGTGATATACTGCCAACATCCGCATCACTGTCTCTAGCTGCTATAACTGGAATCTCTGAAGAGGGGTTCTGTGCAGTTGATGGTTCTTAAAGTTGAATATTCCAAACCAAGGTGATCTAAGCATTGGTCCTGAGTGTATGTCTTGAAGGTGAGGGAATAGAAAATACTGATTGGCTTATGTCATTGTCATTTAAAGTTGAATGGAGGATTGTGTATACTGAATCATGCAAACAGAACCCTGGGAACTACCTCAGAATGACATGTGGATTTCAGTTGCTAATCAAATAGACTGTAGTATGAGAATTTGGACTTTTTCTGACTGTCATGATAAACAGAAGTGTACATGTAGAGAAATGGAGGTGTGTGTGTGTGTGTGTGTGTGTGTGTGTGTGTGTGTGTGAATCACACTAGTCTACACATTCTTGTTAAAGAACATAAGCTTAGAAAATTTTCAATCCTTACTTTAGAAGCTCATCATATACCAATATTATCTATCTATCTATCTATCTATCTATCTATATCTATCTATCTATCTATCCATCTATCTATTTGGTGACCATACCTGATCTGTGCTCCCATGGTCTTGAGGAATTCTGGAGAGATGGAGAGTGCACGAAACCACAGTATCCCAAGTAGTGAGTGACATAAACATTGACAGTGGCAAGATTTTGTTTACAACATTTAATGACTATTTCTTTTCCCAAGAAACTCTGTTACAAAAAGATTGCTAGTCTCTCATTTAATTTTTAATTTAGTTGCAGAATAACTTAAATAATATGAAATTTAAGTAAATTCTCAGTCATAGAATTTGCTAAATGTAGAATTGTGAAAATATCACTCTGGTTTAGTTGATCTTATTATGACGTTGTCTTCTTGATACAATTTTTTTTCAAGTAGTTCTAACCTTGAAACTTTTTACAACGAGCATTCTACTTTCTCTTGATACATTCATAAAAATAATTTATTTTCTTTCAAAAGACAAGGATATATGCAAGTTTTAAAGTATCAATATTTTAATTGCCACCTCTGCAATAAAAAATGTACTGAAATTTTATATTGCTGTTTTATTCTGTGTACACTGAGTTAACTCTTCATTTCTACCTCATTTCTGGGACATGTTTTGGGGATTCTCGTGTAGGTTTAATTATTTTTATTGGATATTTTATTTATTTACATTTCAAATATTATTCCCTTCCCAGGTTTCCCCTCCACAACCCTCCTATTCCCTCACCTCTTCCCCTGCTTCTATGAGGGTGCTCCTCCATCCACCCACCCACTCCCACCTCACAGCCCTAGCATTCCCCTACACTGGGACATAGAGCCTTCAGAGTACCAAGGACCTTTCCTCCCATTGATGCCAGATAAGGCCATACTCTGTTACATATGCAGCTGGAGCCATGGGTCCTGTCAGGTGTACTCTTTGGTCGATGGTTTTGTCCCTGGGAACTCTGGAGGATGAGGGGGTAGGCAGAGGTTATTCTTATTTTGAACAATTCTAATAAAAATAAAGGAGAGAAAAATGTCCTGACAAACTTTCCCTTTCTAACCTAAACAATACACAGATATTTTTATTATTGTTACCCCTACTGATTTACTACCAAAATTAAAACAATTAGAAAAACTCAGGGTATCAGCTAAAGGTCTCCCCAGTGAAAAAATAAATGTGCTACCATCTAGACATCTACAGCATAATCCTATAAATGTATAGTATGCCAGAACAACAGAAAAGAAGATAGATATCACCCATTGCTGCTCTACTTATCTGCACTGCACTTTTTCTTCTTCCCCCTCATTTTCATATATGTAATTTATAAACCTGTTTGGAAGCAAATACTGCTTAGACAAAATTATAACTAAAGTATACTTATTGAAACATCTTCTAGATTATTTAAATGAAATATAATGAGACGGAGACCAAAAACCCTTCAGCTGTTGAATACATATATCCCATTTATGGAGAAAAAATTAATTACAATAATTTATTAGATTCATTTCGTGGATAAATGCTTCTCATTTAAAACACACAGGCATATATGACTATCATCATACCCAACATATAGCTCATATTAACATAGCTATTTTCACTGACTGTGTTTAGTGTGTTGTTAACCTGTCTGAATAAATACTGGCTTTAACTATATTAATATTGTCATAAATACTAAAGAAAAAATACTAAAAACATTTAAGGATATGTTAAGAAAAAAATCTAGTTCTTCAGTATGAGTATAAATACCATCTGATGAAAACTTAAAGTCCTTTTTTGGAAGGTATAAAGATGTGTCCATTACAAACATGATGGTGCATTAGCCTACATTTTCCAGACTTATCTAAATTTGAATAGGTACTTCTTTCTCTATGTGGTTACTAAGACAAATTGTACCCTGACATATCCTATCAATATGGTGGTACCTAACATCTTCAAAACGAAGGTGCTACTCATTAATATTTGTATATGTTTTATGTATACTTAGGTAGCATAACCAAAAGATTTAAAGAAATGTATTAAAGTTAAAATTCTTCCTGTGTGGATGCAGTTTTTTATGTGGAGCTTGTTGTTGTGTTGTTGTTATTTTAAGTTCTTCATGTTAGAGGCATAACACAATACACCTAGTGGTGTCAAGGGCAGAGTACATTAGGGCAGAAGCCAGTGCGACTCTCCTTAAGTCTTTGCTGAGTTGTGGTTTGGAGAATGTCAACAGAGGCGGATAAAGAGCAATAGACTTCATTATGTCTGGGCCTGTCTATAAAGCTTGTGTGAATACACTTAGGGAGATGTCCCCAGCACTCTACTTACTGAAGTTTGCAAAAATTTGTGCTCATTGGTATTGCTTTGGGTTTTTTTGTTTGTTTGTTTGTTTGTTTGTTTGTTTTTACCTGCTATTAATGGAGATTTTGTATTCCTCCTATCTATGTTCAGGAACGTGGGGTCCTATGTTTGTGTTCCATTTCTGTGTAATAATCACCACAACAAGGAGATGTTTGCCACCTCCCCCTTTGTAGTTGGGATGTCTAAGCATGGGTCAGCTGAGTCTTCTATTAGGCTGGTAAGGCCATAAACAAGTTGTCAGCTGCACCTGCTGTCTCATCTAAGGTCCCAGGTCAGACCTTCTGTCCTAAAACAATGGTTGGCAGACTTGTATATTTATAACTGAGGTCCTGGTTTTCTCTCCAGCTGTCAACCAGGCACTCTTCTCAACAGCTAGAGCCTGCCAGGAGGTATTACTGCTCCTTAGCCTCTCCCATGCATGAATAAGAACAGCTTATTTCTCCAAGATCAGCAAGGGGATCCTTTGGAGAGGTTCCCATAAGTCAGAACCCTTCAAGATAATCAATCTCCTTGCTGATGAACTCAAGGTCAGCTCACTACTTATCTTAATTATATTCTTAACCTAAGTCTCATCTGCACATTGATGTGTTTGTGCTCCACATTGCAGAGAAGGGAACCCATGGGGTGTGTATGTATAGGTCAGACTGTTAGAATCCATGTGGGAATTCTTTCTATCACAGCTGGTGTCTCTTTACCATTGTACTAGCCTACTGAGCCACACACCTGCTAGTCCACAAAGCAGGTTTTTTGAGCACTTTCTGCTAACAGAGTATGCAGGATACCATACTGAATTTACATCTGAAATCATCAGGAACAGAAGGTCTAACCTATGTGGGATTTTTCTCACATCTGGCAATGGCATATGTATGAAGCAGCCTAGGACATCATGGTAAGCTGTTTTCTCCTTCTCTCATGTAGATGCAATGTGAGAGATGGGGAAACAGTTCTGAAAATGAGTCTCAAGTCTCCTGGGCAAAAGAAAGATGCTCCAATCCCCCTTTAGAGCTGGGGGTATTAGTACTTGGTCCTCTGCTGGATGTGGAGACAGATGTGAGTCATCTGGAAGGAGTGGCACTGAATGACAGTCTGCATATTTTAAAGTGATGGGGCTGTTTTTTGTTTTGTTTTGTTTTGTTTTGTTTTGTTTTGTTTTTAACCATGTTAGTGTGGATGAACTCTGGGCAAGGTGCTTTTCTCTGGAGCTTCCTCCTTCCTCCTGGCTCTCTATTTCAGATTCAGGAAAGAATAACCCCTCTGGGTTTGAGGGTGGTTGTGCTAAACAGAATTATGTTTTAAATTTAAATTTATTGAAAGGTGGAGGAAGAGAGGGTGAAGGAAAGAGATGGGGAAGAGGGAAGAAGAACTGGTAAGACACTGTACATTCTTTCTCTTTTGGCTTTGTTCTTCACCTTCAAAAGAACTGTTTTAGACAATCTCATAAAATTTGCTGCAATGAACAAGGTACTTGAACTACAAGAACTAGATTTGTGTCCTTATCAGAAATTCATTGATAACAAGTTCAAATAATTAAAGAGTTATATAATCTTTAAAGAATAACATCAGATAACTTTATTTTGCCATCATGATAACAAGAAACAATGTGTATCTAAGAGGTTAAGGCACTGTGCTCACACTTCTTTTAGTCTCCACATTTTGCTTTACCTTTAAGCCAACAGCCATGGCAGCAGACATTTCACAGAGAACAAAAGGCCTGTGTATGGAGGGCTCTGGGTTACCTTTTTCTGAGCTATCCTAGATTGACATACTTCTGGGGAGAGCATTTCCTTTATGGAGAAGGGAATCTCATCCCTTGTCTCATCTTTCCGATGATGTTTGGTGGACATTGTCTATATACAAAGCCATTACACTGGGATAAATCAACCTTGTCTCTTTTATATCAAAGGGGGCAGTAATACATCTACACAAACTGCTACAGTATAGGTCAGAAAGAGCTGGGAGTATTAGTTAGGCCGAGAAGTCTTCACTTAATAAGTAACACCCAAGTAGAAATGCTAATGTATCATAGCATCCAAACCCACTCTATTGATTTGAGCAGTTTTTGAACCATGTGCTGCTGGCATTTATATGGGATTTGGGGGGGAAAATACATACCTTAAAGAACAAAAGGGTCAAGATAGAGTTTGGTGGATGATGGAAAACAGTTATGGGAAGTCTCTAAATCCTCGGTGCCTGTCAGACCCTAATAATATCTCTCTGCTCGGTTATGGGCCCCATAGACTGCTGTGATCATTTTCTGAGAGAAGTGCCTGTTTTCCCCCAGGGAGTTGGCTTTCTGTTAGTAGAAGGTGTTGATTTCTGGCTGCATAGTTGACTACTCTTCTCCTCCTGGGTCTTTCACCCCTGAGTTCTACTATAGAATTTTGCCTGTGGTGAAGAAAAAAGATTGCAGGTCTGCTGGAATTCATTCCTGGTAACTCTGATGGCAGGTGTGCTAGCAAGCAGTCCCTGGATGCCTATGGAGAAAAGCCACAGTTAGAAGGCACAGGCTCACAACTGCTGCATAGGGCACAATTCACCTACACTCTGCGTTGGTTGACAACCATCCAGATTCTAAGTTTTTAATCCATTTTGGTTTAGTAGAGACACAAAAACAAAAACAAAAACAAAAACAAAAACAAAAACAAAAAAATACCAGGTAAGACTATAATTTTGCCTATGGCAGCATTCAACTTTTCAAATTTGGCAACTGGAGCAACCGAAGAGTTTTCTCAGGAATTTAAGTGCTCAGATATAGTTCTTAAATTGAAAATTCTCTGGAAGATAGATCATGTATTCTGCTGCTGTTAATACAGTTGTCTGACTCCTTTAAGTCCCGCAGAATTCACTTGTCCCCAGATGAACTAATAATCTTTTCTAGCCCATCGAATGTATTTGTCTTGCTTTGTCTCCTGGCCCTGTTTGTAGCAATACCATCCACCGACTCTTCATTCTAGAGAGTTAAGTTAGCCTTCAATGCCCACATATGTAATTGCTTTATTACAGAAATATCCCAGTTTGGCTCCTCATGTCCAGTCACTCTTCATTTCTCTTATGTTAATTTGAGTCCTCCTTCACAATCATGAACTCAGTCTAACTGGACTCCAAAGACAGTGGTCTCTCTTGCCATTGCTGTACAATCAGATTACTTTATACCCAGAGTGACTTCTATTAGGAGTAACATGAGCACTTAATTGGGTCTGTTAGCTTTGTACTAACACTTGGAAGATGCTTCTGTGGGACAATTCAAGCCATACCTCCTCTCCAGGTTGCAGACAGACTTAACCTGAGCATACTGCTCACCCAAACCTTGGCGACTTAAAGCTAAATATGCTCTGTGACCCTCAAGACCCACCTCTGAGAAATCTCTAAGGGTAACAGGGGCCTCCCTCTGCTTTGAAAATAACCTATTCATCTCTCTAATCAGCTCTGCTAAGCATTCATAGTTCAGCACCCAGCTGTAAACTCTCGGAAGGCCTGGCTTGCCCCATTTCCTGGACTTGCAATAGAGTCTTTGTTCTACACTTAGTTTTTTAAGTGAAACATTCTCAAGTTCCTCCAAGGCCAGAGTAATATTTTAGACACATCTAGTTGCCATCCATAGTAAAGTAGACTTCTTTGGCTTAGGAGTCTGTGATTATATTTGTTATGAAATGATTCTGTAGGATAGACCCAAAAGAAACGTTTGTTTGTTTGTTTGTTTGTTTGTTTGTTTTGTTTACATGAATGCTGTGCAGGTCCTCATCTGTCTATTCTGACCACAACTCAAAGCCTAGTGAGATAGAAGGCAGCTCCTTCTTTGCAGTTAAAGTTGACAAAATGCAAGCTTAGAATTCTATCACATCTCATGAGCCGGGGATCTCTCTGCACAGTCACACTACTATGATATGTGTGTGTAGAACATGTAAACATGTAAACCCAGGGTACTCGCTGCTATCACTTCTAGTTTCCATCTCTTTCAGAAAGGATTTATCCTTTAATTTTAGCCATTTCTCATCCATATGCTGTTTCTTTTTCGTCTACTAGATTATGCTTTAAGTACTTGTCTCTTAAAGACTGTTTTCAATTGGTGTTTAAGACTCACATTTGGAAGTACTAAATGTATTCACTGTGCAAGGCAGCTTTGCTCATCAAAGACAATCTACTGTCCATTTAAAAAAGTATCTATTTTCTTTGTGATTTTGATGCTTAGAATTTGCTGATGTACTGACTTTAGGATATCCTTGTGACTGCTTTTTTTTTTATTGTAACGATAATCTCCCTGTGAAGATATTCTGAATCTTATAGCTTTTTATAGTGACATCATTTGTATTTTTACTTGGTAAGACGCTTATAAAGAAAATTTTTCTACCTATTTTCAGTTTGCTTTTCTGAGAGAGAATTATACTCTCCTGTATCCAGTAACATATCTTAGCAGAAATGAGTTTGCTTTTCTCGGCAGTGAATTTACAAGACAAAAAGAGCATGCTTGGTTCTCTAGCTCTCAAGTGTAATCCAAAGTGCTTTTCTTTGTTCTTCCAGAGTTTCTTTTGTTCTATTAGGTCTTCTGGACCGAGGTCTTTATCGTACTTGTCATCCAAATGAGCTTCCTGTTTCAGTTATTGAACTAAAGAAACTGGAGATGAGAAAATTTGCTTTGCTGGAGAGAAGGATCTATCTAAGTGTTTCAGCTGTTGTGAGGGTTAAGGAGCCAGGTTGTATGGTAGTACATTTGGGGATGCAGGGTGTAATGCTCCTTTTGGAACCAAATATCTGCAATGTTTCTATGCACACTTTAGCCCATATAGCTCCTAAATAAAAAACACGGAGAATGGAACAAGAAGCTGCTGATACTACCCTTGGTAGGTTCGGAGCAATTCCAACCAAAGTAGGCTGTTACTACCCTGATAAAAGCCATGAGAGTCTTGCTCTGGCTGGTTCTGCTCCATGTGTGTCCGGGTTGGGAACTCCCTTGAGGAATTCGCCTCATGCCTGAGCTCCTGGTAACCTTCTTCTTCTGCCTCCATCATGGATCTTTTTCTCTTGAAACCTTACCTGCCTCATGGCCAACTCCTTCTAGTTCTTCCCCCTTGGACCCCTGGTCGGGATCAGAAGTCCAGCTTTTCTCTCTCCTCTGCCCAGTCATTGACTGTTCGGTCTTTTTATTAACCAGTCAGAGATAATTGGTGAGCACTCTTTACACCACATTGATACAGGAGCTTCTTCAATATTCATGACAATGCCTGTGCCCTGACTGTAACTAGATCTCAGAGTACAGAAACCAGCATCTGAATACACAGAGCACAAGATCGTTCTTCAGAAAGGTTGACAAGGTCCTCAAATTTGCTACTGGTGTTATTTCTTCCATGGAAAGAATGACTTAGAAGATAAACTTGGTGGCACTTGTAACTTTAACACTTAGGCAAATACTTCTGCTGTGACTCCATGATGGTGAAAGGGCATCAAGGTCTGTAGGACAGAGCTTTCTGGTTGTAACTTAGACTGCCTTGGGTTAAGTTATAGTTCAGTTATCTGAAAATATTTTTTTCGGCAACTATCTGTTGATGAGTCCATGGCTCTCAATGTTAGATAATTTGTTTAATAAACACCTAGTGTCTTTGTCTATGTGTACAGTGCTCACATCCTCAGGAGAATGTGGTCCTCTTGTGTAAGGCCAGCTTGTTTGAGGATATTAATAAGTGTCTATCTATCATTTACACAGAGTTTCAGTCTTGAATATTGCTACATATATGTTATTGAATTGTTTACATTGTAAAATACAAAATACTTTCTTGGAAACATGAATTTCACATCCTTCCCATGTTAATTGGTTTTTTTTTAACTTTAATATGGATGGATTAATTCGTGTTCCTCTTAAGCTTTGTCGAGTTCTGTGTTGCACTCTGTCATTTCTCATCCTGAAATCACCTTAAGTGGATATCTTATGTAACAACTGTGCTTTCCCATGGCATATTTGACTCTTCTCCCCTGTGAATAAATTCTGTAATCTCATTTGCTTAGTTTGAGGTAAAGATCAAAATATGTTCTTCATCTATCCCTATCCAAATTTCACAACAATTCACCAGTTCATCTTTTCTGAGATGACAGGTTTATCACATTTTATGGTCCTCTGTTTTTAAACTCCTCTTAAAGTTCACCAACTTTCCTCCCCATATGTTACATGCTGTTAGATTTTCTCAATTTGATACAAGGGAGAGTTATTTGTGTGAAGGGGATCCTCAATTGAGAAACCACCTACATAAGAGTAACCTGTAGGTAAGTCTCTGTGGCTATTTTCTTAATTAGTGATTAGTATGGGAGAACCCAGACTGCTACTGTAGATGGTGTTATACCTTGGTCCAGGAAGGTATGAGAAAACCAGCTAAGGTAGCCATGAAGAACAACCAGTTCTTCTATACGTAGTATTTCTCTGAGGCTTCAAACTCTTCCTCTTATTCTTGCCCCGACTTCCTTTGGTGATTGACTGTCATTGAGATGTGCAAACCAAGTAAACCTTTCCCTTTCCAAGATGTTCTTGCTCAGTGTTTTACCACAGCAGCAGCAGCAGCAGCAGCAGCAGCAACAGCAACAACAACAACAATCAAACTAGAAGATTGGTATCATACCTGTAGTTACAGAAATGTTGGACAATGTCTAAAATTCCCCTTCAAATCTTCCCAATTTGAATCTTACTTGTCTGTTTTAATAATTGTTTAAATAAGTCTAACTGGCTTATTTAGAAGCCAATAAGAGCTTAATATCAGATTATGTAGTTGAAAAAAGTGGTGGTGTTTTAATGGAATATTCTTGGGAAAAATGAAGTGTTTATGATGTTGAAAATCCTAGTCAAGAACTTTCTGAGTATTTCTACGGTTTTGGGGGAATTTCAACAAAATTCTTACAAATTTCCTGCTTATTTTATTCCTGGAAATAATATCTTTGGAACTGAGGAGATGGATCAGTCAGTGAAATGCTTTCTATGTGAGCCTGAAGACCCGAGTTATCCCCAGCATCTACATGAAAAGCTGCACCTGGTGACACACGTGTATAATTCTCATATTTCTGTGGAGGCAGGGCATGGTGGTGGTCGTGGAAACAGTCAGTCCCTGGTGCTGGCTAGTCAGCCAATCTAGTCTAATTTGAAGTTCCCAGCCCCAGTGTGAGACCCAGTTACAAAGCCAATGTGATTCGCCCCTGAAAACTAATGTGCAAGGCAGACCTCGGGCTTCCACATGCACATACAAACTGGCAGGTACACACATTTGAACATGTGCACATGCACATACACACACATTCACACACACACACACACACACACACACACACACACACAATGTACCTTTGTAATTGCATTCCTAAGCAAAATCTTTTCTTCGGTGGTTGTTTTTAAATTAATCATGTTTATTTCTAGAAGATTATTGATTTCTATACTTTACTTCTATTTTTAGCTTAACCAGGCAAATTAATGATGCTCTAAATTATTGAGAAGGTAATAAATTTACAGTCTCTTTCTTGGGGTTTCGAGATTTAAAAAACAATATGACTTCAAATAATAAGCTTCTTGAGTTCATATTTCCTGGTTTATAACTCCTCCCTTCCTTTCCTCTAATCTTCCCTATTGACTAAACAACTGTTTTAAGATGCATGTTGAGACATAGTGAGCAGAAAGGAAACCTTTTTTTTGTTCCTAAATTTAATGAAAGTTATTTCACTTTTTAAATTAAAAAAAAATATGTGTTGTCTAGCTTTTAAACATTTTATTATATACTGATGTTACATTAAGACACTTTGTCAAATATTCCCATTTTGCTAAGTCCTTTTATGAATTGTCTTCTGATTATCTATCAGAGAAAATCTCGTCGTTACTCTCAATACTAAAGTACCACTATTGCACTCTCGGATATACCTTGCCTTGATAGCCACTGTTGTGCTTCAAAAGGTTTGCAATTGGATAGGTTTATTCGTTGTTTTTCTCTCTTGGCAGTTTGCTGCTGGTGATCATTTTTTAAAGTTATTTTATTCAGTACTTATACCTCTACCCCCCTTTCAACCTTTATTCCACTGTGAATTCTAACTTCTATTCAACTCTCACCCCACCCCCACCCCCAATGCTAGATAGGAGAGAAAGAAGGGGATGTAGACCTTTAGACTACTTCCTGCTGATTAGAGATGTCACATTTCTTGGTGCTAGTCCAATATTTGTCATCAGGATATCTCCAACTTCTTCAGCGGGAGAACAGCAGCCTCCATAGGCCCTCTCTATGCGCTTTCATTTATCCCCTCTCCAGAGTCCCCAGAATTAAACAATCTGCAACTGGCAAAGGTCACATCCCAGCTAGTGCACGAGGCAAATCATAATCATTTGTGAAGTGCCTCTCATCTCACACCTGGGATTAAAACAAAAACCACATTCATATAATAACTAGGTTGTGTAAATCAAAACTCTCACTATAGTTTGAGTCGTACTGTCAGACACCATGAAAGCGAGTTCTCCCAGAGAAAGCCTTCAGCTTAGTTCTTGTCCAATTCCTCCAAGTCCTGTGTCTAAATGTTGTAGTGTCTTCAGAAATAGAGTCTTATCTTCAAGTTATGAAAGGCAACCAAGAGAAATGGCAGTATAGTTTGGGGACTTTCTTGAGTTTCCCCAAACAACAGTCCTGAAATATTTCCCATTCCAGGCATTGAGGTTTCTGCTAAATAGTTTACGTCTCTTGACCATCCTCACCCCCAAAAGCATATCTCCATTTAAACTATATATTATATATTTATTATTCATTATATTTCTATGATTTTTTGAAATAATCTACTTTTCTCTCTCTATTATCCTCCCTCCTCAAATCTGAATGTTAAAATCACCCAAAATAAAAATATTATTTTTCATCTTATTTATATATATTATATTATTTTTCTTTTTAATTCCTAATGTCACTCTGAAGGCATTTTCTGACATTTGTATTTTATGCTTGCCTCCTAAAAAATTTTCTCAGTCATTTGAACTGAACTTGAGTTTTGACTAAGTTCAAAATAAATATTTTAAAATAATGTATTTATTTTTTTGTATTTTCCAAGGCACACTGATAGTCTTGGATAAAATTATTCCATAGTCTCATTTGTTAGTAAAATATTAACAAAAATATCCAACATGTATATAACTCTGATATCTCTTTACTTCTGGTCATGGAGTGGCTGGGGTCTCGGTTGGCCTGTGGTTGCTCCTAGATATTTTCTTCTTACATAGGAGGCAAGAAGCCTAGGTTCCTAGAGAGGAAGTGGGTTTTTTTGTTGTTGTTGTTGTTTAGTTACATTTATTTATTTATGTGTATGCACACAAGCATATATGTGTAGGTAATAGGACAACTTGTGGGATTCATTTCTTTCATATTAAGTGGGTTTCAAGCACTGAGTTCAGTTCACTAGTCTTAGCAGTGCCTTTACCCTCTGAACCACCTCTGAGGCCTGAGATTGTGCATTTAAAATGGAAAAACGTATGCTCTGACATGAACTTTACTCTGCTTTTACTTTGAATAAATTGACATTTAGATACTGAAGAGATGGCTCAGTGGTTAAGAGTGCTTGCTGATTTTTCTGGAGGACTGGAGTTCAGCTGCCAGTAACCACTTCAGGTGGCTCAGTACCACAAGTGTGTAACTCCTGCTCCAGGGGATCTGACACCCTCTTTTGACATCTTCAGGCATTGTACACACACACACACACACACACACACACACACACACGAATGATTCTTTTTAAAAATGGAAATGTGATTAGTAACCTGAAACCAGTGTTATGCTTGGTATTTTCACCCACATTTGTTTATTTCATTACCATAACATTCCAAGTCAACCCCAGTTGCAGAATGATGTCCTCAAAGTCATTAGGGCAAGCTGTTTGCACAAGATCTAGTTCTCTAAGCTTGAGTTCCTGATGAAGACAAAAGAGTCATAGAAGCAGAATGTCAGAGCAGTTGGCTAGAAAGTGCATTTGGCTCCCAAATATTTCAGATATTGCCATGCACGTGTGTCATAATCCTGAATATTTGTTGTTGTGTGTATCTGTTTTCTTTGTTCTCCATAGCAACGTGAGCTGGGCATAGCTGTTTCACTCTCTTGGTTCTGGACAGGGAAATTTAAAAGAGTCACTTACATAGATCCCATGGGTATTGGGTTGCATTGTTCATGCTAATGTGTATGTGTCAGGGCTTACTCAACCTAGGCTGCAGAGCAAGACCTTGACTCAAGATACAATGATAAATAATGAAATATAATAAGCCAAAGAACATGATTCTTCTGTCCCATCATTATAAGATGTTCTTGTTCTTTCCATACCTTTTAATAACCAGTAAGCTCCCATTCATGAAATGCTTAAGGCATGAAAGGTACAAGTATCCTGGTTCTAGCTTTTATAATAGCCTTCAGATAATTATAAATTCACTTGCATTTACAAGAAATGATAGCGCTG